>NW_028145461.1:907500-1185000 GCF_977016875.1 Pavona decussata
TGTTGTTGTTGTTGTTGTTGTTTTTGTTGTTGTTTTTTCTTCTTCGGAGATATCAGCGTATTTTGGTACACATTCATCCTCGGATCCCCAGGGGGAGCCTGAATTTCAGCCGCCTCCTCCGCTCGCAACGAGGGGAGGAGGCGGCTGAAATTCAGGTTACCTCAGGGGCAGCTAGTCGGGAGGAAGGGATTTCCATGGGCGAAAGTTTACAGCAATCTTGAACAGGAAAGCCCCTGGGCACTTACTCTTAACGAACCAGTTCCAGAAGCATTTACATTCCCTGCTTTTGCGCTCTCTCGCTCTAGTTGTAAACTTTCGCCTATGAAAGTTCTTTCCTCCCCTCAGGGTCTCCGAGGATAGCAAACATAAAATCCGAGTGAAATCACTTTACGTACTTGCATACATTGCCAGGAAAACTCCTTATTAATAATCATTATCAACGGTCATACAAACCAGCCTTTTGTCGAAAAATCAAAGTACCCCTTGATCCCCGCAAAAGACATTATGGGAGTTCAATTCTTGGAAAACCGAAACAGTCGGAATTTCAGGGGAATTTCTGTGCACCGAGTTTGCTCGTTGTAAGAGTCAAGTTCGAGTCAGGTTCCGTTTCAGTTCTGTTTTCTTTTTCCTTTTGCTTCTTTTTTGTCTTTATCAAAGGCTGTTATTGTGATTCTTGCTTTTTATTATGATGTTCCAACTGATCAGTGTTCTAAGCATTTTTAAAACATAAACGAGGTATTATTGTCAACGCGATCGCGAGAATTCATTTTTCAGTAGCAAATTAACCGCAGTCCTCGTTCATTCTCGCCATCTATATTTTCCTGAAAGGGTTTGTTCAATGTTGTTGGTGACTAAAGCTTCAGTCATTATACCTTGTGAAACCCATTAAAAATTAAAACGAGAGTATTCTCTTCAGTGAGACGACATTACAAGTTTTTGTGTTTCTTCAGAGGTTCGCCAAAATGGCCAACGTTTTTGTCGTACAGAGTTAAAAAGTGTTGCCGTGCCAACGCGACTCCTGTACTTCGCAAATAGATTTGTGGGCTGAAAGACAAGTATTATCAGGGGCTCCCGACGGATTGTTTCGGTAAATTATCTGTTCGGAAGGCCCTTTATCCCCTACAATTTTCTCAAGGGAATTTTCACCTCGAACTTTCGTGATATGATAAATTTAAGGCCTAGTGTTTTCGGATTGTTAAAAATGTCGTTTCGGGTACCGAAAAAGGTCAGCTAAGATTTGCAGAAAGGAAATAAGACCTAAGGTTTTCGGGAAATGGACAAAGATGCCCTAGTAATTTCGAAAAGATTCAAATTCCCCTAGAATAACCGAACAGATAAAAATATTATAGCGCGGCCTAAAATGAACCTATAGAGCTTTAAAGACACTCCAGATAACTTAAAATAGCATTTCAATGGATCTGAGAGAAAACTGTCGTTGGGTGCCCCTGTATTATGTTGAGAAACAACACTTAACACTTGTCAGAAGAAATCGCTGTTCAAAGCATCCTAGAGACTCGCGTGACAGTTACCGACTGTCTTAGCTTTTAATATCTACCGGATGCGAGCTTACCCACAAAACAATGGAGATCAGTACATGTCAGCTCTAAGAACATAATACTTGTCTTTCAGTCACGAAGAGAGCTGAAAAAAACTGCAGGAGGCCAAAGCTCTCGAAAGCGAGAGACAACAATGATCAACTTTGTAAAGACGTGGACCTATTAGACTCTCATATACGTGATAAACGAACATCCTGCAATCTCACTGTAGACAAGATGCCTATACTGGCATTTACGCGAGATGCATTTATTCCAACTGTATGCTTCGCAGATTTATAAAACTATCTTTGCTAATGGAATAGTTTGAGTCATGACGTTACACGACTCAGACAATCACCGGAAGTTTCTGGAATTCCATTACGATAACGTAAGCTTCTCAATGACCTCTTTTCAGTCTCGCATCGTGGTCTAAGACTGTCAAACAAAGCACGATTCCTTCGCCAGGAACTCACCAATTTCAACCGTTCTAAATGTCGAGTGCTTCTTAGAAGTTATTCTTTCGATTCACCGCTTCAAAATGGTGAAATTTCCGTTTGAAAACGGCACACTTGAGTTATGGCGCCAAATTTAATCCGGTTTTGAGAAATAAATCAAATGATGCGTTAACGTCACACAGGTAGGGGTGAGTGGTTCCCCTCCCTCGCGATATAAGCGACAGAAAAGGATTTTGATTGGCCTGCTTTTGTTGAAGACAATCAGAACAATACATCCCGAGTAGGAGAGGGGAGAGTTTAATGAATAAATTAATGTACATATTTGTGGCTACGACGAAGAAAAAAAAAAAAACAAGATGCCTGCTATACTGGCATTACGCGTGGTGCTGTGGCTGATTCATTTATTCCAACTGTATGTTTCGCACATTTATAAAACAATCCTTGCTAATGGAATAGTTTGAGTCACGAAGATCGCATTACGTTGTTTCACTTGTGTTACGCTACTCAGGATTTCAAGGGAAATTGCGGGAATTCCATTGCCATAACGTAAGCTTCTCAATGACCTCTTTTCTGTCTGCAATCGTGGTCTAAGGCTGTCAAAGAAAGCACGATTCCTTCGCCAGGAACTCTCCAATTTCCACCGTTTTAGATGTCGAGTGCTTCTTAGAAGTTATTCTTTCGATTTACCGCTTCAAAATGGTGAAATTTCCGTTTGAAAACGGCACACTTGAGTCCACAACATGTTAACAATATGGCGCCACAAATTTAATCCGTTTTTAATAAATAAATCAAATGATGGGTTGACGTCACACAGGTAGGGGTGAGTGGGTCCCCTCCCTCGCGATATAAGCGACAAGAATGGATCCAACTGTATGCTTCGCAGATTTATAAAACTATCCTTGCTAATGGAAAAGTTTGAGTCACGAGGATCGCGTTACGTTGTTTCCCTTGTGTTAGGTTACATAGGGTTTCACCGGAAATTTCGGTAATTCCATTACGATAACTCAAGCTGCTCAATGACCTCACTTCAGTCCCGTCGTGGTTTTAGAACTGTCAAACAAAGCACGATTCCTTCGCCAGGAACTCTCCAATTTCTTTAAAAACTGCAAAAGCCGTGAACGAAGATCCTGCTTGCTTGTACGTTGGATCTCACAAGAGATCTAATCAGCCAAACTTGCAAAATAGACGATGAGAAGTCCGAAGACTACTGCAAAGCTGACACAACGTAATATATTTTAAAACAATATTTCGGCTGGCCAAACCAGCCTTCTTCAGGTTTAGATGTTACTAAATTATATAAATGAAATTACAATATTATATTATGGAGGATGTTGCAATACATAGGAGCGGCGGCAATGACGTTTACAAGGTGGTACCAAAGGATAAGGAAATAAGTAAAATAAAATAAAAAAAAATTACAATTCATCGCGTCTATTCAAACCGTGGGGTTCCAAGGTCCCCGCTAAATCTATAAGAAAAGACTCTCTGGCTTTTCTGATTGAATCACGTGAGGAGTGGATAACTTCAAGTGGTATTAGTTGCATGTCAGTGTGGCAGTGGTTAGGTTGAGAAAGAAAATGTTCAGAAACAGTAGTTGGTTTGGATGTAATGTTAGTTTTGTCAACTGGGCGTCTATGTTCCTTGAATCTGTCTTTGAGGCGTCGCTTAGTTTCACCTATGTATTGTAAATGGCAGCGGTTACATTGTACCATGTAGATTAAATTTTTGGTGTTACAGGTTATGTGTGAAGTGACGTTACGGGTTTCGCCTGTGAAAGAAAATGTATAATGTTTAAGACCGTTAGTAATGTAAGGACAAGTGGCGCAATTTTGTCCACAGCGGAAAGATCCTGGTGGTGAATTAGTGCTGTTAGGAGCGGTGACAGTCGGTAGCTGTGCTTTAACTAAAATGTCGCGAAGGTTGGAAGTGCGTCTGTAAGCGATGATAGGTGGGTGTTTAAAAACGTCCCTGCAACGGTCGGAGAAAAGTAATATGTTAAAATGTTTGCGTAATATATTAGAGAGGTGAGGAAGTGCTGGGTTATATGTAACGACAAAAGGTATGCGGTTAATAGAGTCGATACGGTTAGTTTGCAGAGCGTCCGTCAGTGCGAGAAATATTAGCAGCTCGTAGGAATTGTGAGTCAAGGAAGGTGTTATGATATCTTCGTGCGAGGAGATAAGCTTTTAATTCATTAATGCGGAGTTGAAATGCAGCGTTAGTAGAACAGATACGGCGGATGCGAAGAGCTAAGCTAAATGGAATAGATGTTTTAGTATGTTGAGGATGGCATGATGAACTAAGAAGATGTTGGTGTTTATCAGTAGGTTTAGTGTATAGGTCAGTTTGTATAGTGCCGTTATGTAGAGATACCATTACGTCGAGAAAAGGAACGTTAGTTAATGAGTGACTGCTAGTGAACTTAATAGTGGGATGAATATTATTGAGGTAATCGATGAAAATTTTAAGATGATCTAGACCTTCAGTCCAAATCATAAAAATATCATCAAGGAACCTCCACCAGGTATGGACATGGAAAGGAGCATGAGAGAGAGCGTTAATTTCGAAAATGCCGAGAAAAAGGTTAGCAAATGAAGGAGCCATCTTAGTACCCATGGCAGTACCATGGACCTGAAGATAGTGTTGCTGATTAAATGTGAAGTTATTCATGGTCAGTATGTAAGACGGGAGAACGGTCGACGCAAGGAACAATAGATTTGAGTAAAAGATTTACGAGTTTATTAATCACGCGGTCGAACGTCTAAAAGCGGGAACGAGTAACACTGAATACAAAAATGGTAAAAGCTACAATAAGCTACAAATAATATGTACAAGCTGAAAATAAGACTACAAGTAAACAAAACTAAAGAACTAATCAAAAACGGGTTGTAAACAATGCTAAATTGGTGCAAAAATAGCAAACAAAAAAGTACTTGAGAAACAGGAAATCGAGTTACAAAAACTGTGAACATTCAATGAGTGTTACATGAAATAGTAAACTAACAATAACAAGAAGCTCGAGTTACGATGATTACACAACAATGCTGTAGTCACAAAAATGGAACAGTAAATGCACAGAATTATATAAAGAAAACCGGCTAAAATAGATCAAAATGCTTTTGGAATCATGGAAACAATTACTAGTAACAACAAGGATAAAAGGTAAGCGAATTATACCATTATTTCTGGACAAAAACAGTGAAATAAACTAACAGAACCAACAGGATAAATTACATGCTGTGCCAGACTAAAAGGTCAAACAGATAATAATCCGGACAGAAATCTAGTAAAAAACAACTGAATAATGCTCCAAAAAACTAAGTGAGCAAACTAAATAATAAGCAAACTAAGACTGCTTGGAAAATATAAGAGAAAGCTAAATGTGCTACATACCAAGGGTTATTGATATATTGTAAGCATCTGAATCATCTGAATTACAACTTGGGGACTTCAGTCCTGCTTGGTGACCTGCTCTTGTGAAACCTACTAATGAACTGAACTAACCGAGCCAAAAGGAGGCTAACTTATAGTAGTCTAAAGTACAAAATCTAAACCATAAAAGGCAACGGTGATCTGTAACCTACTAAAACAGGATACGTGGGAGTAGCTATTACACAACAAACTAAGGTGTGTGATGAAACCAGAAAATTCAGGAGGGGGGTGAATAGGTCTACGGATCGGCGGATTTGGTAAATATTTTAGCCCGGATTCTGGATTCAGAGCGAAATTTTAACGGATCTGCGGATCCTATGATCAGAGCGGATCGCGGTTTTATCCAGTTTTGGGGCCCGGATTTTGGATTTTGGCTGTTAAGAAGTTCAAGTTTGCTCTTTTTTCTCGTATCTGCAAGATTTTGTTTCAATACAGACATTGGTTACATAAATATTTCGCTGATAGTCATCCTCAACTCTAAAACACAATATCACGTAAGGAAACTCCAACAACTGAAGTCGCTTTGTATCTCGCGTATCATCTAACGCGGCAAATTTGCGGATTCGGATTTAGTTGATTTTTTGAGTGGATCGACGGATTTAGCCGTTAATTTTAGCGGATCGGCGGATTTACATACCCCTATTCACCCCCCTCATTCAGGAAAATAACTAAATAATGATTAATTCAGAATAATTAAACAATGCAAAAATAATTTGGACTTGAAACTAAAATAGACTTAATGTGATCCGGTCACAAGTATCATGCGTAAAAGGTCACAAAGTGTCTCAGTAGGAATGTGTTTGTCCGTACGAGTTTCAAGGAAATGACGGCAAGCATCAATTCCTTCGTTGTGTGGGATGTTGGTGTACAATGATGAAACGTCGAGAGTGACAAGCATGGCGTTACTAGGTAGAGTCCCAAGGCTAGAGAGTTTGTTAAGGAAGTCAGTAGTGTCTTTAATGTGCGAATCCAAGGAAGAGACGAGAGGGTTAATGTGGTAGTCAACGAATTGTGAGATGCGTTCTGTAGGGTGGCTGTTAGATGAAACTATGGGGCGTCCTGGGTTTCCAGTTTTGTGAATTTTAGGTAAAATGTAATTAATGTCAGTTTGTATAAGGTATTGTTTCGTCTTTTCGTCAATGTAGCCGTCTTTGAGCATGGTTTGAACGTAAATAGTAACTCGTTGTTGAATTTGGTTAGTTATGTCTCCGAGGCTTGTGTATTATTGTTAGGAGAGGTGTTAAGGTTATCGCTTACGGTGACGTTAGAATTAGTGGTGTGTGAAATATTAGTCTTTTTAGCACGTCTGAGAGCGAGTAGTGATTCAAGAGATAAAGCCATGGAATTAATTCTACCAATATAAAAAGAAAATGTTTCTGGTGTACAGCGTTCTTCTAGAAGTTTCTTGCAGTTAGAGAGTTTCTTGTGAAGAAGTTATATTTTGAGGCGGCAATTTCCACCGTTTTAGATGTCGGGTGCTTCTTAGAAGTTAATCTTTCGATTTACCTTTTCAAAATGGTGAAATTTCCGTTTGAAAACGGCGCACTTGAGTCCACAACATGTTAACAATATGGTGCCACAATTTAATCCAGTTTTAATGAAGAAATCAAATGATGCGTTGACGTCACACAGGTAGGGTTGAGTGGGTCCCCTTCCTCGCGATATAAGCGACAAGAATGGATTTTGATTGGCTTCAGTGCTTCTGTTGAAGACAATCAGAACAATACATCCCGAGTAGGAGAGGGGAGGGTTTAATGAATAAATTAATGTACAGATTTGTGGCTACGAGGAAGAAAAAAAAAAAAAAAAAGAAATCGACCCGTTTTTAGACACGGTATGCCCCTTCAGGGCATCCTGCGTAAAAAAAAAAAAAAAGAAATCGACCAGTTTTTAGACACTGTATGCCCCCTCAAAGCATCCCGCGTAACTTTGAAGCATGAAAACACGAGTTACGAAATCCAAGGATCTTTCCTTATATAGAAAGCATTTGTTAAGGGACCGGTCATTATTTATCGCCTGGGGGGGGGGGGGGTCGGAGTATTTAGGGGGGGATCACATGGTTTTTTGAAGACCTTTAGGGGGGATCAGCCGTAATTGACAAGCATAATGGGGGGGATCAGACCAAAAAAAAAGGATTTTTAGGTCGCGCCGGGACCCCGGGTGAGTGCATTTGTAAATACTTTGGTAGGATTTGCCGCTAGGACTCTAAACCCCCAACCATATATTCAAGACCACGTTCAGTTGTATTTTATATTATATAAACTTTATTCTAGCCCAGACACAAAACCCAAACACTTTTACAGACCCTCCATTTTGTAAAAAAAAGTATCACTATCGTAGTCTAACATACACGTTGTTAATCAGGCACGATCTATTGAAATTAGAAAGGTAATCAAGATTTTGAGAATGGAATACTTACAATTGCTCAAAATTGTTTCATGACGTTTCAGTTTGTTTTATAGAGAATCGTAATCTAAAATCATAAACGTTCGTTATTTTAATACGCGGCCGAATGAAAACAACAAATAAAAAAGTGTTTATTTTGGTGAGGCTGTATCTTGTTCCGCTTCCGTGTGAGAATCTTCGGCAGTCCTCTCCACTGGCTCTTGCACAGTCTCCACGTCAGATTCATCGGAATCCTCGCCCGAACTTGACCCTCTTTCAGCACCATTACTGCTATTCTCTTCGTTCATTCTTGCCACTACCACTTTCAAATTGCGTGCCAGCTCTGTTTCAAACACGCCTCTTTCCAAAAGCCATAACAGAGGATCCAGGTGGAGACGCTTGACAAATCTCGCAGTGAATCCTGCATTAATACTCGAGACACATTTGTAAGTCAGGTATTCTTTTCGAGTGAATGAAAACCTCTTTAGCTACCTCTTTTGAGGTAAGTTTTCTAGGAGAATTGCTGCTCGCTGACGTAACCTTTTCTCCTTGATTTTTTTCACTTTTCTCTTGTTTTCTTTTTTTCAATTCTGCGGGATAGGCCGTTGTTCCCCATGGGAGATGGGAACTTTCTCTTCAAGCTCATGAGGGTGGTCGTGAGCGCATTGGAGGCTTTCTGCAGCTCTTGGTGTAAGGCCTTCACTCGCTCTTGAGCTTCCTTGAAATATTTGAGCTCATCACTTGCAAACGGCCTTAAGGTATGCTCTCCTGTATAAAGGTTCTTTCGTCTGTTGTCGATAAATGAGAGCAAATCGGATGCTGAATTAAAGGCCTCATTGACAGTGGTCAAGGAGGACTCACACTTCGCGACATCACCACTGCCCTTACATCCATCCACGCCTGACATGAACTTCGTGATGTTTTGGCACACTCCCCAATTCTCGTTTCTAAGCAAGTTGTTTTCTTTATCGGAAAGGGCTTTTATCTTTGTGTTTAACTGCCAACGTATTTGCTGTTGCTCGAGGAGATACTGTTTGAAACCGGCTTGTTTACTCACGAATGAAGATTCATAAATCTGCGGTACAACACTATTGTAGAATTTCAGCCTTTCTGTGTGTGGGTTGGGAAGGAGATATTTTTCCCACGGCTTCTTTTCTGGTGCTGAGTCGTTCCTCAGGACTTGTAGCTGCCCGGAGCGTCCAAATGACAAAATCGCCTGCTTGCGCTTCTTGGGAGCACTGGCATACGTAAGACCTACCGATCACATTACAATGTTTGTTAAGGATTGCGTTACAAATTATGCACCATGTTGCCTTACGTTTTTTGTTCATGGCTGGTTTGAAGCACAAGCCAATTATTTTATAGAGGCCTTCAAAATAATCATCTAAGAAACGATAACTCAAAACCTTCACTGCTTGTTCCTCTTTGCTTTGATTCGCCTTGTATCGGAGCGAAGAAACGCCTCAGACGGCGAGTTTGTATCTTCGTTAGTCCAATGTCTCGCTCAAGAGTTTCGTCATCAACGTCCAGGAAATGCTCGACCTTTGCAACACCAATTTGTTTAAAATTGTCTGTGTAATTGCTCAAGTCAGCTTTTGTTAAAAGATAGTCAATTTCTTTATCCATTTAAAAAATAATGAAAGCAAATCAGCGCAATTAAACGAGTTCTGTGCCCACGTTTCGGCTAAAGGTAGGTTTTATATGTTAATATGTAAAAAATAAAGTTAAAGTTAATATGTCACAACGATGTTAGTTGGTACGTCACAACAACAAAGCATTATTTAATAAGCGCGCTGAGAAGATTTCCCGACAGTTGGACTTCAGACATTGTAATTGAGCAAGAATGGAAGATATGACAGAAAAGCTTAGCAATCTGGACGATAATGGTGATCAGCTTGGAAAGCATTTGGATTTAAGTGATGGAAGTACCCATAAACGATGCCATAATGAAAAGCGAAGCGAGCGAAGGGCGAGAACTGAGCGGCTTGTATCAGATATCGACAATGACCAGGTAAATAAATGATGGCTTTGCAGTCTTCGTAAAAATATAAAAGCTAGTAAATGTTGTCTGACGTTTCGATGTTATTAAAATCATCATGAAGGAAAACGCGGCAATTTCTTCGTGATACTGGTCCATTATTTTACGCTCAAACTGGTGAGAAATAATACAATAAAATATGCATGCATTAGTACAAGTAATCATTAACATTGAAACATCGAAACGACGCGGACATTAATTCTTTGTATTTAAAGACTGCAAATCCTGGTATTTGTGTTTACTATAATTTAGATAGGGTTATTCCCGGCATCTGAAAGACAACCCTATAATTTGCAGATCAGAGGTAAATAACAGTGTTAAATATTTAACTATGCTTACAATTAATACAATTAAATTAAAACGGAAATGTAGAACGTGACGCAAGCGAAGCGAGCGGAAAAAAAAAAATGTGGGGGCTCCCTCGTGCGCGCGTGCGTCAAATGCAGACTATAAACCAGCAGACTTACTAGAAATTGACGCGATTTAAATTATCGCAAAGTGAAGGAAAAATACTTTCTAATAAAATAAATAATGCGAAAGGTGTGTTTTTTAATTTCAAACTGATGAAGAAAATTAACGCGGCGTTATAAAGAAACGGAACTTGTAGAGAAAACATGTTTCGCGCAATCACGCGCGAAAATGCACACGTGCACGTGTGTGCTTAAGCTAATTTATATTCTGCTTTAGTTGTTAATTTCACCAGTCGATTTAGTTTTCCTACAGTTAAGTTTTGTATTTCGCTAGCGCCGTTTACGCAGAGAGACAGAGCACCGGGTAATTATCTTTGATTTACTAGGCGTTTATATTTCATACGATGAAAAGAAAAATGACGAACATAATTTCATGTTAAAATTAAGGAAATTGCAAACAAAATTGGATATGTGGAAAGCTCGAGACTTAACTTTATTTGGTAGAGTTATGATCATCAAATCTTTAGGATTAGCCAAATTAATTTATTCAATCTCCAACCTCAATGTACCTGATGAAATCATTCCCAATGTTAAGAAGAGATTATTTAACTTCATTTGGAAAAACAAGCGGGATAAAATAAAAAGGGAAAGTCTTTACCAGGATATAACAGCAGGGGGAATTCGCATGGTCAATTTTGATGTGATGATTAAAGCTCTAAGGCTAGCCTGGATTCCGAGACTACTGTCAACAGAGACCCGAAACTGGAAAACAATTCCGGATCACTTCTTCAAAAAGTGCGGTGGCCTAAATCTTCTCTTAAGATGTAATTATGACCCAAAACGTTTACCCCAAATGCCAACTTTTTATAAAGATATCCTTACCTTTTTCAACGATCTGAAAGGCTTGTATAGTGGTGACGGATTTCAAGAACTGATCCTATTCAATAACAAAGACATTTTAATTGATGGAAAATCTTTTTATTATGATGAATGGCTAAAAGCAGGCATTCTTACAATTAAGGATCTGCTGAATGAAAATGGCGCTTTTCTTTCATTTCAAGAGTTCAGTCAAAAATATTCTTGCCGTTCAAACTTCCTTCAACTCTACCAAGTTACTAGCGCTATACCCAGGCACCTATTGATCAAAGCTAGAAGCTGTGAACAGGCAATCACGGACAATTTGCGTATGGACAACACCTTTCAATTCCTGCTTAATGATAATACTCAATTAAACCTAAACAAAGTAAAGGCAAAAGATTTTTACTGGTTGTTCATCAATGGCAGTCCCCGCTGTCATACTGGCCCGATGAAATGGAGCAGGTCTCTGTCAGTAAGTGACAACGACTGGCAAACAATTTTCAAATCATTGAAGGCAATTTGTAAGGAGAATAAACTCAAGGAGTTCCATTTCAAATTCATACACAGAATCATTGTAACTAAGAAAGAATTACACAGATTTGGGATACAAGATGACGATGAGTGCCTCTATTGTGGTGACCCTGACTCTATTGATCATTCGTTTTTCTATTGTCACTTCACAAAGGTGTTTATAGCTAATGTAATTTAATGGTTCAATAACTCAAATAATTCACAGAAAATTCAATTATACCCTTTTATTCATGCGATATTATATTTATTCTCGTAAGCTACATTCTCAAGCAATAACTCTTGAAGGTTTCAAAGATGATATCACTCTCAAATATCAAATAGAAAGCTTTTCATAACTTATATCCTAAATACTCGCTTTAAAGTATGCTCTTACCTATCAAAAATGTCCTACTCCGCGTACATTACATTATTAGAAATGCATTTACTAGATCTTTCTTTTTCGTTTCGCGTTGTAAACTGCAAAAACTGTAACATTTAGTCATTAGTATTTTCAAATGTATTGTAATATGTATCTTTCGTACTCTTGTTTTGTTTTTTTTGTAATGTGTGTGGTGAAAATAAAGAAGCAAAGCTCCTTGCACCTTTAAAAAAAAAAAAAAATCTTTGATTTACGCACTTGTGTTAGTTATACCATTACTGTATTATTTAGCCTTCTATCTGTATTTTATTTGTAGGTTTCGAAATGACTTTGATAACGGTGTATTAAATACGTTTTGACAATCGGCTAGCGAAACATTCGAAACCCTACTTCAGGGAAAAAAGAGAATGGAGATTGTAACATCGCAACAAAGCTGCACCCTAGAGCAAAATAGGGGTGTTATAGAAGAAGAATTATCGAGAGCAATTTCAGAGGAAAAGAAGCACAAGTTTCAAGGTCTGCTCTATGTCTTCGATCAACTATTTCTTCTGGTGCAAGATGCCAATGCTAAGACAAGAATTAGGTCTTCAATCCCCTTTCAAGAAGCATTAGAGTACTTTCTTGCGTTTCAACCTCATCACTCTGGGGCACCGTCAAAATATCAGAGAGTTGCCTTTCGCGAAGCTTTACTTCATGAAAAACATGGTCTCAGGATCACTATCATTCGTATAACTGAGGGTTTTGAGTATGTCGCGCTCCGTCCTGACGAAGTCGATTTAGAGTCATTCCTTTTGGATATTTTTAGTGCTTGTAGTACTAAAAGTAGACATAGTGCTCTTGTTCTCGATAAGGAAACCCTGCAAGGTATCGTTACCACTATGGACTCAGAATGGGATAAAATTTGTCTTAGAGTTATATTGCGATCCATATTCTCTAGAGAAGAAATGACAGCCC
Organism: Pavona decussata; assembly: GCF_977016875.1. Classification (NCBI taxonomy): domain Eukaryota; kingdom Metazoa; phylum Cnidaria; class Anthozoa; order Scleractinia; family Agariciidae; genus Pavona; species Pavona decussata. Next base: position 920,457 of record NW_028145461.1, read on the forward strand.
TAGGCTTCGATCCTGACAATCTTCCGTCTATGACGGAGAGAGTTAAATTCGTTGTTGAAGAGGTAAAAAATGCTAATGAGGCAGCAGCCGACCTCGTTAGGTTGCGCGTAAATTCCAAGAAAGAAAAGCTGGAAAAGGAGATAAAAGAGAAGGAAAACCTTATTCAAAAGAAAACAAATATTTGGTCATCCAAAACGTTAGAAGAAATCCAAAGCGAAGTACAAAAACTCAAGGAAAAAGTTGAAGACACGGAGGGACTTCTTCACAGCCAGCCCACCGAAAGCAATTATCAGAGAAAACGCCAAATGCTCAAGCGCCAAGCTTCAAGCCTTATCGAATCTAATCGACTGAAGAGGCGAAAGTTGTCAAACCAAGGTCCGAAGCCAAAGCTAGATGAGGAAGATGAAGACTTCATTGCAAAGGCAATTGAGGATAAATCATCCTATCATGGTAGACGGCATGATACGGTCCTCTATACCGGCCAGAAAGTGAAGAAGAAAGACCTTCTTTCAATTGCCAACTACCGACTAGCTCAACGTGGGAAGAAATTAATTCAATCCGCTACAACAGTATACAACAGGGCGAGACCGAGAAACAAAAGAAGTCTCCAAGCGAAGCGCCATTATGGCAAAGGCCTTTTCTGTTGGAAAAAGCCACCAAAAGGCGAAGAAAACACAAACGAAAACACTCACTACCAACTAGCACACGTAAAAAACATAGAAAGACGATTCTGGGGTGCCAGAAATTCCAGCGCGAGAAAGTTTTGTTTCATGAGAAGCACCGATGACAAGGCTTACCTTAGACCAGGTACATCTGAAGGTTTTGACAAAGCCAGAAATCTTAGGATCTTAACATTATCAGATCACACTAAAGCAAGAAAGTTGCCAAAGTACGACTGGCCTGAGAAAATGGTATATGTGACCCCGGGTTCTCACCGTGTTTTTACGAAGTCAAGTGTAATGAATGAAACTGAAGAGGAGCTGATAACTGAGGACGATCGCCACTATGTATTTGTCCGGCCCAAAGCAATAGTGGGATCGTCAGGCACTGTATGGGCCAGCGAAACAGTTCGTTTGCGACATGAGGATCCATCAGCTTTTGAGGTTGACGAACCGACACCTGGCAGTCCACAGTACTCACTGGGATTTCGTAAATGCAGCGCGCGACTACACGATGACCTCTTTCTTTATTATGATATGACAGAGTCAGATGACCTAGACAAAATATCCGGAGAAACAGGAAGTAACTGTAAATTCTTCACTTACGAAAAAGAGAGAGCAGAGCACTTGAAATTAAGGATTGACAATTTGTTGCAGTTTTGCGAAGACACAGAAATGTCAGAGCACAATAGGGCTCTGTTTGCTAGTCAGATAATACCAGTCACGAAACGCATTTTAGATGCCATTGATGATCTGTTTAAAGAGGAAGTCGATTCAATGGGGAAAAAATGCGAGAAAGGACAGGATTTTAAGGGTAACCAGTTCATGTAAACATGGTCTAGAAGTTGTCGGAGATCTCTGCCTTCCACCTGTAAAGCCACGATGGGCTGACCTTACAGATGCTGGTCCGGGCGTAGGAGTTACCAACTACGAAGTTAGATTTCGAGACGCCGAGTTAGCAAGGGTTCACAATTCCGATTATAGAGTGCGATGTCATCGTTCAAGGGGCGACAGCGGGCAAGGTGAAGCCGAAAGGACAAACTCGGCAATTTCTGATGCTCTTGTGGATGGCGCAACTCTAGAGTGGGACAAATATAGGAGGTTTGAGGATCTTTCAGAAGAGGAAATCAAACAACTGTCTCTCCAGTCATACGAAGAGTACGAAAAGAAACGGATGGAGAAAAATGCCTGGTATGTCTGTAGTGAGGTAGCCGAGAGAATTGATGGTGCCCCTGTCCTTAAAGATTGCATCAAGAGCAAAGTAAGCGAGCCCCCTGATGAATTATTCTTTTTCAATTCTGTTTACCTCGACAACTATCGGGGTGCATCATAACGAAACAAAGAGCAAGCGCCCGGTGCAGCAAACTTCCGAAAGATCGAATCGTTTATGGAAGACCACTATATTCGTGGAGAACTTTTTATGGAATTCTGTCGTGATGCCTGTAAAGAGTCAAGAGAAGAAAGTTCCAATCTCTGTTCCTGGTGTTCTAACAATAGATGGGTCGGTCCAGAAACGGAAAGAATTCCGCAACCTGTACAAGCCTCAAACAATCCTGGACATTTCATGGATATCTATCAGACGGAATCGACAGGCAGGACACCAGATGATTACCTTCCAAGAAAATGTATTAAATATCTGTACGAGGAACATTCTGACAGTATCAGAAACGATCAGGATACCATGAAGAGCTTGTGCTCAAAATATAATGTGGAAGAGAAGCACGTCATTGCATATGTTAATCATTTGAAGGCTATTGAGATCCGAAAGGACATGAGAACAAGAGCAGCTGAGGAGCGAAGAAGGCAAGAGGCCGAACGAACGTACAAGGACTTTCAATGGGATAACCTCATCGAGGGTGGCAAAGTTGAAAAGTTGCGGGTATAAAGAGAACTAGACCTGTATCTCATCAAGCATGGTTTGACGACTGTGGGTCGGAAACTTGACAAAGTTAAGGCCATTCGATGTCACTATTACCGACAGAATAAAGAGACTGTGATAACAGAAGAACTGTCGAGTGATGAAGATGACGTGGAATCCGAGGATGAAGAATCCGAAAGTGAAGAGGCAGAGAGCGACGATGACTATGTTTTCGTGGATTTGGATGAACAGCCTGAGATTGGCACTTCCGCGACAATTCAGTTCGTATCTGACAAGCAAATATCTACCGTTGTTGTTCAAGGTCCATGAGACGTAAGTACCACTATTAAAGATATCACTTGCATATTCAAAAAGTTATTTGGCAGTGGCTGGGAGAAAAGTGGGGGGGGGGGGACCATGAAACTTTCCACTACCAATAAGGGGGGATCTTTAAAAAACTAGATACTCTACGAGGGGATCAGGTAAATGCTCCGATGTGGCAACAAAAATACTCCGACCCCCCCCCCCCCCCCCCCCAGGCGATAAATAATGACCGGTCCCTATGCGCTGTCTGATATCTTGCACTGAGTTAATTCGGCGAGCCGGTAAACCTAAACAAATGCCACAGATCGAGCTAGCGGCCCAATGACATATGAAAAACTTCTCCTAACTTCTCACAATGATCATTAAGAAATCTTCCATTCAGTATATTTGAGTTTTTCCCTTCATAATCAAGAAAACTGACGTCACTAGCAGAGCTAAGGTACCGTTGAAGGCTTTATTACAAATTTATTTGTGAACTGCAAGAGTCGCGTTGGCCCGGCAACACTTTTTAACTCTGTACGACAAAAACGTTGGCCATTTTGGCAAACCTTTGAAGAAATACAAAACTATAATGTCGTCTCCCTTTAGAGAATAATCTCGATTTAACAACGGTATTAATCTGCCATATTCAGTCAACAGCACTAACCAGGTAGGTAGGGGTCAGCGGCCTTCCAAAAAAAGTCGAGAAAAAAGCCTGAAGTCGGCAAAAAAAGTCGAAAAAAAAGTCGGCAAAATAGTCGGGAAAAAAGTCAGGAAGAAAATGAGGACGTAGGAAAAAAGTCGAGAAAAAAGTCAGAACGCGGAAAAAACTTCGGAGGAGATTTGAAATTAAAAGTGTAATTTCGTGGCACTTAATGGCTCCGTAATGGCTTTAGCGATCGATATAAACGCAAAATGTTGCACTGAACCTAAGTTATTTTTTCCGTTTACCACTAGCACATGATTATATAAAAGAGAATAACAACCAGAAGACATAAGAAGAAGGGGGAAAAAACAGCAAGATAACAGTTGGACCCTGACTCGAAATTGGCTCGTGACTCGCACTTGACTCGGGCTCGAGTTTGTCTCGTGCTACAGTAAGCACAGGCGCCCCAAGCTCATGTTACGAAATAAACGTGACTGGTAGCGATCAGTACCGGGCGTATTGTATTACATTTGAATTTATATACTTTAGATTTATATGGGAAACCAACGGCTTTGTTTAAAACCGTAGAAATTTGAACGATAACTCCCCGAAATCGCTTCCAATCGACTTGAAAAACAGACAAGCAACAAAGAATACAACAACGAGTCAAGGTAAGTCAATTTTATTGCGAAATCGTTTAAATTTCTACGGTTTTAAACAAAGCCGTTGGTTTCCCATATAAACCTATATAAATTCAAATGTAACACAATACGCCCGGCACTGACCGCTACCAGTCACGTTTATTTCGTAACATGAGCTTGGGCTGCCTGTGCCGTGAGTAAACGCCTGTGCACCGAGTGATCGAAACCGAAAGTAAAGCTTTTCGACTGGCTACATTCACAGGGTATTGACTTGCTACCACGACACTGAGCGCGCGTCTGAACTAAGTCAGTTATTGATTGGTTGCAATTTGTCAACCTAACATGGAAGATGAACTACCGGTCCTACTGGATCAACAGCAAGAGACCCAAGAAGAAAATAACGAAGAACAACCAACATATCTCAGCTTCCGGCTTGGTCGAGGAGAGCACCAAACTGATAAATGCAATGGGATCGTGCTCGCTTTTTTTAAAGTTTGGTTCTGTTCTCTTGGATTATGGGGACATCAGGCTTGGAACTATGTTCCTCGTGTCTTAGTCTGCGTTATTTGTGTTTCTCAAGCTGTCTTTTATCTTTACGTCGAGATAGGCTGTGGCGCCGGCTTCTACAATTGCGTTCAGAATTCAATGCGGAATTCAACAGACAAGGGAAACCTTACAACTATTCATGAACCGGAAACTTGGAACGCTTTTTATACGATTAGTTCTATCGCCGTTCTCATTTCATATCTCTTTTTTATTGGCTGTTTCTACGTGGCCAAAGGAAAGAACTCGGCAATGGTGGATCCCTCTGAAACATTGATGAACGACCTTGATATAAAAAACAACGTACGCTGGTTGTTTCTCGCTTTTGTTCTCATTACAGCAGTGTTTTTATATTCGGCAGCTACTTTTTACATGATGACATCGAACGTGTCCACTAGCAATACAAATGTGGAATCTTTTATGTACCTTGCTGGAGTAGGAGCTCAGTATTTGGCACAATGGGCAGCGATTACCTCTTGTCACGTGTTTGCTGTCAGTTCGCTTGCCCTAGGTAAGCCATTTCATGCTTCCCAAGGACGCGTAATGAATCTTAATTGCATGTAACTGAGCGGGCCATACAGAGTGGGACCCCAAAATAAGTCAAATAACGAAGCGCCAACGAACTAGGAAATTGTGGTCGTCATATTGAGGGTTTATTATGAACACAACAATAAAGAATTCGTGGAAACGCTACCAAAATCGTAACCTCCCTCGCAAACGCTCCTTCAGCTCGTCACGTAATCTCTTGTCCCCAACGAGAAAAGATTGCGTGAAGAGACTGTTAATTCCCGGTTTACGTTATTTCTTTGCGATATGTTTATATAAGTTTTCCTGTCTTTGTTTTCCCTAGCCAACCTCTCTCTCACGCTGTCCTTCGGTTATAAAGTGTACTGGGAGTGTTCGGAATAAATTCAGTACTAGTGTGCACGAGGTTTCGTTGGTTTACTGTACTTGTTCATCCTTATTAATTATAAATAATTAATAACTTTTTAAAGAGGAAGCGCCCGTCACGCAAAAATGTGGTTTTCAGGGAGGTCCTCCATTAAAGTAAAAATTTTAAAATCTAAAAAGAAAAAAAAAAACTTTGAACAATAAAGCGTTTATCTAGAAATATTTATCCATTAAAAGCTTTGTAATGTCTTTCTTAAGAATTGTACATGGCATTGGTTTCCTTAAAATTGCTGGGAGAGACATCCAGTTATTAACAGATTGGCAGTACGATACTCTCTTTCCGCATTCCGTTTTAGGTTTCGGTAATCTTGGTAAGTAGCCATTCCTAGTGTTGTACCCATGTGAACTTCTTAATGTCGATTTAAAACTCTCAAAATGTTGCGGAATGTTTCCTTTGATTGCATTTTCTACGGCGATACATCGATGAGAGAAGCGTCTCCCAGCCAGAGGGAGCCAATTCAGGGATTTCAAGGCTTCTGAAGAAGACATCTTGCCTAATTTAATTTTCCTTGCAAATTTGTTTTGGAAACTTTGCATTTTTTTCATTTCTCCCCACACTGCGTCAGCATAGTCAAGATGTGGCAGAACTAAACCATTGTAGAAGGCCATGTGAGTTCTATTGTCAAACATATGAAATATGCGATTAAACATAGAAAGGCGATGACCTAGTTTCTTTAGCAAATTGCTGATATGTGGCTTCAAGCTCCATTTTGCATCCGTTGTTACTCCCAGATATTTGAATGACTGCACACGATCGATTTGTGTACCATTTGGTTGCAACTCAAAGTCTTCAAATAAGGACAGCATTCTTTTACTGCCTACCAGCATAAGTTTGGTCTTCTTGGCATTCATAGTCAACCTGTTATCACAGTACCAAGTACTTATTTCTGTGAATTCACGCTCCAAAGCTGTTTCAAGTTCTTGACGTGTTGATGCGTCGCAAAGGAGGACAGCATCATCTGCATACAAAATCATCCGAGTCTTTTTAACAGCATTTGGCAAGCTATTAATATATACATTAAATAGCAAGGGGCCCAAAATGCTTCCTTTTGGGACGCCAAGTGCGATGGTGTAGGACTCTGATAATTCTCCATTTATCAACACACTCTGCTTTCTATCGGCAAGATATGATCTGAATCATCCTAAAGATCTTTCAGACAGTCCTAAATGCTCGAGTTTGCCTTTGTGGTTCAGAGAGTCAAACGCCTTTGAAATGTCGACAAACAGTAAGCCTTTATCGTTTTCCCTAGAATCTTTTTCAGACAGCGTCAGTGTGTTTGAAAAATTCATCAAACTGATTTTTTACTAATCAGCATAGCTCACCATATCTAGACTGAGAAATAGGGGAGAAATAAGAAGGCTCGTGAAAGTGGTTCGTTAACTTGACGCTGACAATTTTTAATAATATCCTGGCAGCTTGGCTGTTTGGTTGAGTTTCACAGGCTATTTATCTATTTACTTATTAACTTATTTACAGTTGCTGATCAGTTCCTTCTGGTAGTTGATTATTTTATTTATATATCCTAGGCGCCTTTTTACAAGACGCGTACAGGCACATCCGGGACATTCAAAATGGCGCCCTTGATGACATCATCAGAATTCATGAGGACCTGTGCACGGTGGTTTTCAATACCGTGTCAGCCTACAGTTGGTGGTTCGTGCTACATTGGTTCACTTACGGAGCAGAAATCATTTTATTTTTTATCTTCACATCCAAAGAATTGCGCTCCACTCCAAAGTTTATCATGGACTTCGTCATTCCGTATTCATTGATTTACCTTTATTTAATTCTTCTTCCATGTTATTTTGCTGCTAAAATTACAAACTCTTGCACAGGTTAGTAAAGACGATTTTGACCATATACAAAGTTAAATCGCAAGTATATGTAGGTAGCACAATTTTATGTCAAATACTACTTTGATGACGTTTTAATTTATCAAAGTATTTTAAGAGCTCTAACCTATACGCCTACACCACAAAGGCCTGAGCCAATCCTTAAAATAGAAAAGTGAATGCAAGGCTGGCATTACGGCAAAGGGCAGATTTATTAGTGGCCAATATTTCGACTAATAGAATTAGTCTTCCTCAGGGCCAGAGCTATACTGAAGGAAAATATAGTAACGGCTCCTTAAATTAAAGTTTGAAAAAATACATGGAAAAAAATGATTGGATAATACACGACATGAAGACAGCGTACTCGTAAATATCAGATAACAAAAATATAAAAGTGTATAATCAAAGGTTCAGCGTTCGTTTTTCCTGATAATGCCTTCTGGAGAAAACGTTTACCCTCTATAAATTAGAAAAGCCTCGCGTGCCTTACGGTAGGCGGCATTGTTGGTGGGTTGTAGTTCGAGAGGGATGAGTCGCATGTCCGCAGAAGAGTGACCTGGTGAGTTGAAGTGTGTAGGGACTGCTGCTGTAGAGTTGGCGTGATACGGGTTGTTTGTTGCTTGTCTGTGTTCTGTGAACCTTTCACGGATCGTGCCTTTGGTTTCCCCTATATACTGTTTTTTACATTTTTTACATTCGATCACATATGTAAGGTTAGTAGAATTACAGGTTATGTGTTGTTTTATTTGTCTTGTTTCGCCGGTGTTGCTAAACGTGTACGAAGTTCTTGCATTGTAAATGTAAGGGCAGGTGAGATATCCATGAGTGGAGTTCCAGCGGAAAGTGCCAGGGGTGAGCTTTGGTGTCGTGTTAGTGTTCTTTAGTTTTGCTCGAACCAAAAGGTCGCGAAGGTTTGGTGAACGACGGTAAGCGATGAATGGTTTATCTTTGAATATTTTTTGAAGGCGATCTGTGGAGTTGAGAATAGGTTGTTTCTTGTGAAGTATTTCTTGAATCTTTGGTAGTACTGGGTTGTAACTGATCGTGAAGGGGACTGGGGTGTTGGATTTATCTCTAACATGATTATGTTCCTGTAATGTCTCACTTCTGGGTATCTGTTTGGCTCTTAAGATTTGTTCTTTCACAAAACGGTCTTTATAGCCTCGTTTTGTTAAATATGAGAGCAATTCTGCTGATCGATGTTCGAAGAATTCGTCTTTGGAGCAAATCCGGAGTAAACGGAGAGCTAGGCTGTAACAATCCTCTCTTGGCTGTAAGGGATGGCTTTTTTTTTTTATAAGGATGACTTGAGGGGCGGAGTAAATACTGATGTTTGTCTGTAGGCTTGCAATAGAGATCGGTTTCGATTTTGCCATTTTCGATTTGAATATTAACGTCCGGGAAAGAGGGGAGAGGAACGGTTTAGGGAGGAGGGAGAGACGCCCAAAAAAGATAGGGAGGAGGGAGAAAGGAAGCAAAAAAATAGGTAGACGGGAGAACCAGAATAAAAAGGGAGGACGTAGAATCTTCTTTGAAAAAATGTGGCATGAATGTTTAAGGCCTCAGTAGTTATTAATTCAAGGACCTTACTGACTCCCTTACTCAACTGCAAGTTAAAGTGTATGTAAGAGTTCTCGCATGTAGTCTCAACAATTTCTTGCCCTCCCCTTGTGAGTCTTGTGAGGTCATCATTTCTTCACCGTACCCAGCCTTAACCAAGCGGTGACGCACTGATCTGTCTGATTTCCGTGCTTTTGTGACTTCTTTGTTTGGCGTCGGTTTTAGCGAATCTGAAGTTTTCAGGCTTTGTCAAAGGCGAAGCATTAAGACTTCTCAGAACAAACTATTCAAAAAGAACATTTGAAGAAAATATTACTCTATTCGAACAGAGATTACGCTACAGAGGTTACCCCGATAACCTTACAGATAAAACTCTCTCAGAAGTCATTTTCACCGAAAGGATGTCAGCCCTACAAAACAGACAAAAAAGGCGCTAAAACATTTTGCCGTTTGTTACAGAATATCGCCCTTCTGTGCCTAATCTAAAAACAATTCAGGTGAGTAAATGGCACTTCATAGAAAATCAGCCTCTGCTAAGAGAGATCTACAAAGACCCTTCCCTACTTTCGTACAGAAAAGGGAGATCTTTGAAAGACGTACTCATAAGAGCAAATTAGCTTTGAAGGTCATATTCTTCCTATCTCGACCAATAGGAGCCGTGTTTGGCCTGTAATCATTATTTTACCATCTTTACACAGTAGTCAAAATAAATGTTGTAAACATCAAAGCTTCAAACTTACGTGACAAAACCGAAAGGTAGTATGAGAAGAATGAGATATAACGACATGACAAACGTGTTTCGTATGTTTTCCTTATTTTAAGACATGTGGAAACGAGGCACTGCGGTGAAGTAGCAAATAAAATAAGCCTCCTAAAAGACTTATCAGGGAGAAAGGTGAAAAATCAGGGAGGGGGGAGAAACGGCCGAAAAAAATTAGGAAGAGGGAGAAAAATAGGGAGAAAAGAAATTTAATTGCCAGTTCCTCTCCCCTAGGAAAGGAATAGAAGTTGTAGATCGTTCACTAGTGAACTTAATAGTAGGGTGGATGTTATTGAGGTGTGTGATGAAGTTGTCTAGCTTTTCCGTGTGTCCAAACCATCAGAATGTCATCTAAGTACTGGAGCCAGAGAAACGGTTGATCAGCGTAATCCTTTAGTGCTTTTCTCTCAAATTCCCCCATAAACAGGTTTGCGTAAGCAGATGCCATTCTGGTCCCCATGGCCGTACCATGTTGTTGTATAAAATGTTCGTCGTTGAAGACAAAGTTGTTCATAGTCAGAGTCATTCTTAGAAGGTCGCAGATAGATTCCATAGGGACGAATTTATCAGTCCGTTGGCCAAGAGCTATACTACATGCGTTGATTTCTTCGTTCAAGGATGTTCGTGTATAGAGAGGACACATCAAGGGTAACAAGTATGGCATTGCTGGGGAGGACGTCGATATCTTTAAGTTTGTTCAACAGGTGAGTGGTGTTCTTTACGTAAGATGGGAGTGACTGCACCAAAGGATTAAGATGGAAACTAACGAATTCCGATATTTTTTCAGTAGGATGCCCGGCCATTTGCTGAGACAATGGGTCGACATGGATTTCCAGCTTTGTGGATTTTAGGTAGGATATAAAAACGACCAGCTTTGGGATCTTGAGGGGTTAAGTAGTTGTGAGTTTCTTTGTCTATAAGGCCCTCAGAAAGAAGCCTTTTGAGGTAGAAACGTACCCTTTTGTTGATACCTTCGGTAGGATCTTCATTGACTTTCTTGTAGAAATGTTGATTGTTTAATTGTCGGTAGCATTCGATTACATAGTCTTGTCTGTCCATCACCACAGTACCAGATCCTTTGTCTGCAGGTTTGATGATGATGTCCGTTCGTCGTTGTAGTTAATTTAAGGGTTTGACGTTCTCTGCGGGTTAAGTTGTCACGGATGCGTGTTGGTTTGGCGCTCATGTAATGTCTGTTTCTAGGGTGTCTATATAGATGTTGAGAATTCGATCACGGTCTGACGGAGGACACCAAGTACGTTTAAGGCGGAATGGATTAGGTGTTAATTCTTGTGTCTTATCTTCGTTGTAGAAATACTCTTTCAATCGCAGACTTCTTGAAAAATCATTGATGTCAGCTTTAACTTGAGCCCAGTCGATGTGTCTAGGGGTCGGACAAAAGGTTGGACCTCTTGATAAAAGAAGTATTTCATCGTCAGTCATTGTGACGTTTGAGAGGTTAATAACGGTGGATGTGTCAAGGCGAATTGGTGTTTTATTTATAGAAAAAGAATTAGATCGGCGAACTCTGCGTGTTTTTCTACGTTTATTTCTTGCGCTATCTTCTTGGTTGTTTTGTGTTGCTGAGTTAGTGGGAAGTTGTTGATTTTTCAGCGTTCTACGGTCGGGACTATTACAATCAGCTTGATTTGTTCGCTCAGTGTTTGTGTCTGTGTCTTGTTGATAAGATATCGTCTTCGATATAAAAAATCTTCTTCGATGTAAAAGGGGAAATCAGTGGGATTATGTACCATTGCGTCATTGGCGTTTGACGAGGAGTCTCTTCCTATTTTGGTCAGGTACTTAACATTGAGTGTGGATTGTAAATGAGACACTATCTCAGAAACAATGTTCATTAGACAGGAAAATGTTTCACGTTCACAAAAGCCACGTAACTGGAAGTGCAGGTCAACTTTAGTTTTGTTTAGGCTTGTGAGTTTCTTTATGCACTCTTCTTCTAAAAGGAGCAGTTGGAGAAAACCAAGTTGATTTGTGTTGTCATTTGTGTTGTCATATGATCGAATGTAAAAAATGTAAAAAACAGTATATAGGGGAAACCAAACGCACGATCCGTGAAAGGTTCACAGAACACAGACAAGCGACAAACAACCCGCATCACGCCAACTCTACAGCAGCAGTTCCTACACACTTCAACTCACCAGGTCACTCTTCTGCAGACATGCGACTCATCCCTCTCGAACTGCAACCTACCGACAGTGCTTCCCGCCGTAAGGCACGCGAGGTTTTTCTAATTTATAGAGGGAAGACGTTATCTCCAGAAGGCATTAACAGGAAAAACGAACGCTGAACCTTTGATTATACACTTTTATATTTTTGTTATCTGATAATTAGGAGTACGCTGTCTTATATTTTTCTTCAGTATAGCTCTGGCCCTGAGGAAGACTAATTCTATTAGTCGAAATATTGGCCACTAATAAATCTGTCCTTTGCCGTAGTGCCAGCCTTGCATTCACTTTTGTATTTTCACGTTCAAGTGACGCCTGGCACGAGGTCTTTCACAAGAGATATCCGGCAAAATTACCAGCAAGTTTAATTCCTGCGTTGTGTGGACCTCTCCATTCAAAAGTTTTTCCAATCCTTAACATAATATCGTGATGCCGCCCCACTTAAATTTTTCGGATAGGCTTTTTGCTCACACTTAATCAACCACCAGATGGACACACTTTAAGTACCATCTAACCCTTCAAGTTTTGTTCCTTTAAACTGAAAGCAGTCACCTAGTTTCATTTATTTTTGTTTAGCATTTCACTTCTTTTCTTTTAAAGGTATCTTTGAGAAAATTAACTGCAGCACATCTTTTGACTGGAATGAAGGTCATCCATTCAGAGAACGTCGTCACATCACAACGTTTGTCTCCTACGCTGAGAAGAGGAGGTGCGGTTTTAAAATTGGAAGAATCACTTTCGACAATTGTCTGGCCTGGCTTTCCTTCGTCTTTGGACTGGTGGGTTTTTTGGCCCTCTTTTTCTGACTCCCCTATGTTACATGTTACATGCGTGAAAACGACAACAGAGGCAGTAAGCCGTAGCAAGAGAAAATAAGGGGAAATAGAGTAATTTCATTTCATTTATTTTTAGACAACGTCTAAGCGGAAGTTGGTTTCCCGAGACGTCCGCAAACGGTCAGGGTGGCGTCACAGGAAGTCAGCTGTAGGGGTATTGAATGGTCCCATTCAATTTAAAAGTGCTCGCAAAATTTGGCCTTTGCTCGAATTGCTCGCAAAAATTACACGAGTGCCCGCTTGCTCGCGCTCGTAAAATTTTTGCAACTGCTCGCATGCTCGCATTCTCGTTAACATGTGCTCGATTGTTAGAGATTTCGTTAATCCTAGTAATAAAAGAGAGATTCCGGCTAGCGGTAAATTCACGAAGTATTCGAAGAGCTCGCTGCTCGCCATTTGTATTTTTCTAAAGTGCTCGCTGCTCGCCATCTGTATTTTCTAAAGTGCTCGCTGCTCGCAAGAAAATTTTGACAGCTGCTCGTGCTCGCAAAAAAAAACACACTGCTCGCATGCTCGAGCATCCATTTGATACCCCTAACTGAGCGTGCTAACGTTGCATTTAACAAATCGACGGAAGTTTTCTATGGTCTATACTCTTATAGACCATAAAATGACGACAAAAAATGTTCAAAACTCAAGTGGAACCACGAGCCGCAGGCGAGTGGTTTCACTGCCAAGTTTTGGACATTTTATGGCGTCATTTTATGGTCTATAAGAGTATAGACCATAGAAAACTTCTGTCGATTTGTTTTTTACAATAACATGGAAAAAAATACGAGCGGAATTGGCTATTTTTTCGTTGACAAAGCGCACGCGTTACATCTGACGTCAATTTCATTGTCTGTACTCTTATAGACAATAGCTACGCGCCAATCAGCGCGCGGGAATTTGGACAGTTATTGTAAAATGTGTGATGGCGGCTGTTGAATATTAGATTTGCTTATTAGAGTATGACACCTATCGCAACTGAAAGTGAGGTTTTTTTTAAAGTGTCCAGAATAGTAGAATTTATGGTTTCGTGCCCTAACTGAGAAATGTGGTAGCGTTTGTTTTAAGAATAGCTTAAAACAGACCTTGCTTGAATGCAAATGTTAGTTGGTGGCCTTGAAAACTAATTAATCTGCCATAACCTTAGATAATGCTAGCTCATTTTGTATTTACTGGCACATTTGTGTTGAGTATCCTTTTGAGACCGTACAGTATCTTCTAAGCTTAGCTGTAAACTGAAAAAGGCTACACTTTACGACTTTGTTGGAATTTTGTTACTTCAATAGTGGGCGTCAAAGATAATTGGGCTTAAAGTTGGGTTATTTCCGGTTTGTCGTTATATGCCGATAAGAGCCACAACTAACTAGAATCGGCAGGAAATAAAAAAAGATAACGTTGATCGCAAGCAGTCGCGCGGGAGTAAGAAGTATTTTCATTATTCCGGCCTCTTGTATTGCTGGGGATGATACCTTGGATCGCTGGATGTTGTTCTTCTGGTACAGGCTTGATTTCCTCCGCTCCCTCGGAGCTCATTTTTCCGAACAGCGGCTGGTAATCGAACCTAAGCTGCTAGCTGGGTGTTCATTTAGATCCTACATTAAATTTTGAAACGCACTTTAACAAAACCTGCAAGAAAGCGGCTGGAAGAGTTAATTTACTGCGGAAAATTCGTTCTTCCATTACCTGTGTTGCTGCTGAAAGTATTCACAGGGCCATGATCCTGCCCGTGTTTACTTACTGTAATTTAGCTGCTAATTTAGCCACACTTAGCTACTCAAATACGCGCAAGCGACAAATTTGTAACATCGAACGTTGAGGCCTGAACATCATAACTTTTGGGCTGGAAAATATGTACATGATTCGTATTCCATCAACTGACAGTTATATGAAACGGAAAGTCTGTATGTATGTTTTTGACTGCTTACTTGGTAATGTATGTATGCCTTTTAAAAATTATTTTACAAGGACAAAACACAATTTTAACACTAGGAACAGATTTTCATCAGTTGAACTTCCGAAGATGAAACTTGGTCGGCAAAGTTTCTATTTTTTAGGTGCTATTATTTACAATAGTTTAGCGTTAGAGATCCGTAAACTTAACTCCAGAGACTTATTTAGGCAAAAAGTCAACGAACATTTTTATTTGTAATTTTTTATAGTATCGCTTTTTACCGCTGTATTTTCTGCTTGCACACTTTACATTTTTAGTTTTTACAGGACCCCTTTGATAACAGTACTGTTTGTACTGATGGGTTTATCCTGTTTAAATATTCGTTTATTATTATTATTATTATTATTATTATTATTATTATTATTATTATTATTACTATTATTATTAGCGTTGCTCTACTGATTGATAATGTATATACACTTAATTGCAGCAGCGCAGGCGAATGATGACTACCTTTCTTTGAAATTTCATTCAAGTATAATCGAGAGCAATAGATTAAAGTAATATCAGGATGATAAATATGGGTGAACGACTCTACAGGGTGGCTTTGCTGCTCGCTTTGTCACTGAAATAAAAGTTATTAATTATTTTTCAGCTAGTGCGGTTTGGTTTGTTCTTTTCCGGGAATATATTCCGTATTTTCTTTAACATTTTAACAAAGACGAAACAAACTGTGTAATGCAAAATTTTCAATCAAGACAACTGACAAAACATGTCAGTACCACCCGATCAGTCATCACGTGTAAATCCCGGGGGGGTACTCCCCGTTATAAGGTATATAGGTATGTGCCGCCCTATAGGGTATGGTTTTTGAGCCGTTTTGGTCTGAAATAGGGTATAGATTTTGACAATTACGGTCTGAAATCGGGTCGGGTTTTTGGGGCGGGGAACATTTACGAAAGCTTACAAACATATTTTTCTTCTCAGTACGTAACTGGAACGACTAACTGATAGCGAGAAAAAGAAATAGATAAACTATGTCATACCAGCTTACTTTTACTCCTTGCGTCAACTTCCGTTCGGCACTGATGCATAGTTATCAGGTCTGAAAACGGGTATGAATTTTAGAGGTCAGGTCTGAAAACGGGTGTGGAAAATGGCATGTTTAGGTCTGAAATAGGGTCGGGATTTGAAGACCCGGGCGGCACACCCCCACCAAGAATTCCGGGGAGTACCCCCCCGGGGTGTAAATCTTACTGAGGCCGTGCAGAATGGCGTATTTTCAATTCGTCATCGTGTACACGGGATGTTACTCACGAGACTTAACAAATATTCTGTTCGCATCAGAAAACATTAGCAAAAAAAAAGCTTGACCTACCCCTCGGAAAAGGATACCTTGGCGGAGAGTGTTGAGTGAAAGAGTAAAAAGCCCATTATCCATATTAAAAGTATTTTCCCTTCCCCTTAATCCTCAAGCATTTTATTCATTGTATCATCTGATTATATGATCTGATAAACATCGGCATGCGCGCGTTTACTGATAAGAGCCTTTCTTTATTAAAGCCAACAACAAGCGATTTGTCAAGATTCAAAATTGGTCACCGGTTCAAAGCCAAGTTGTCACATGTTATCACCAAATGTTCCATTTTTTTTTATTAAGTCCTGTTAAAGCAAGAATTGTTGAACAGCCCAACATTTTAATCTATCAAACACGATTCAGTGGTACACAAGAGACGTGCAGTACAACAGAGTGATACAACATAATGACATCAATGACAACCGTTTGGTGTGCAACAAAATGATAGACAGTAGTGTCTTGTCAGTGTATCCACTATCATTGTCGAAAATAAATCCAAATATCTGTAAATATCGCACACGTATCGCATCGATTTGAAAAACTGTTGACGGATCGATCGTGGCGTTGGTTAAAGGGATCGTGGCTGTGGGGAGCTTCATCGCGCATGCTCTGGAGGCTCAATTCTTTTAGAAAGCCGGAAAAGATCGGAATTTCGGGACCGAGTAATTAAAACCGTGACTGAGTATTGTTTGGGTATTTCATATCTTGGATTATTATTGTTTTTTTTTTTGTTGTTGTTGTTGTTGTTTTTGTTGTTGTTTTTTCTTGTTCGGAGATATCAGCGTATTTTGGTACACATTCATCCTCGGATCCCCAGGGTGAGCCTGAATTCCAGGCTACCCCAGGGGCAGCTAGTCGAGAGGAAGGAATTTCTATGGGCGAAAGTTTACAACAATCTTGAACAGGAGAGCCCCTTGGTACTTACTCTTAACGAACCAGTTCCAGAAGCATTTCCATGCCCTGCTTTTACGCTCTCTCGCTCTAGTTGTAAACTTTCGCCTATGAAAGTTCTTTCCTCCCGTACTAACTGCTCCTCAGGGTCTCCGAGGATAACAAACATAAAATCCGAGTGAAATCACTTTACGTACTTGCATACATTGCCAGGAAAACTCCTTATTAAAAATCATTATCAGCGGTCATACAAACCAGCTTTTCGCCGAACAATCAAAGTACCCCTTGATCCCCGCAAAAGACATTATGAGAGTTCAATTCTTGGAAAACCGGAACAGTCGGAATTCCAGGGGAATTTCTGTGCACCGAGTTTGCTCGTTGTACGAGTCAAGTCCGAGCCCGAGTCAGGTTCCGTTTCAGTTCTGTTTTCTTTTTCGTCTTTTTCCTTATGCTTCTTTTTTGTCTTTATCAAAGGTAAACGGATGGCTCAGTTGGTAGAGCACCGGGAGGTCGCGGGTTCAAACCCTGGCCGGACCAACACTCAGGATCTTTAAATTAACTGAGGAGAAAGTGCTGCCTTTGTAATGACATCTGCAAATGGTTAACCTTTCTAGTCTTCTCGGATAAGGACGATAAATCGTAGGTCCCGTCTCACAACCCTTGTTAATGATTACTTTGTGGGACGTTAAAGAACCCACACACTGTTCGCAAGAGTATGGGACGCAGTTCCCGGTGTTGTGGTCCTGGGTTAAGCGGGTCGGTGGGTGAGATCTAATATGGACCGATAGCGGCTGCCAGAGGCGCCTTCACATGCTGAAGTCATATCTCACCCCATAGAAATGTAAACCGCCATGAGACTTGGTGATATGTGCGATATATACGAATTCATTCATCATCATTGTGATTCTTGCTTTCGTAATGATATGCCAACTGATGTTCTAAGCAAAAACATGAACGAGGTATTATTGTCAACGCGATCGCGAGAATTCATAGTTCAGTAGCAAATTAACCGCAGTACTCGTTCATTCTCGCCATCAATGATTTCCCTGAAAGGGTTTGTCCAATGTTGTTGGTGACTAAAGCTTCGTCACTATGCCTTGTGAAAGCCATTAAAAATTCCCGTGACCGTCTACATTTGCCCGCGAAGGGTAAAGATTCTATCCTATGTTGTCCTGGGTCCCCTGTGGACGCAAAAAAAAAAAAATCGTTTGAGTCAGACGGGTAGTACTTCATCACCGTCCGTTTTCTCAGTTGTGGGAATGGGAACTCTTCTTCAGGCGTATGCAGCTACAGGTCTTAATCTTCCTAAGAAATTTATGAACCGAACGAATGTGGTATATCTTTCAACAACAGCAGCGAGTCATATGCAGCGGCAATGTACGGAGTTCATTAAGTGCCATGAAATTACACTTTTAATTTCAAATCTCCTCCGACGTTTTGCCATCCTTGGAGGCCCAGGGGCAGATAGTTGGGTCAAAAGCGCTTCGACTTCCTTTTGACCCAACTATCTGCCCCCAGGTCTTCGAGGATGAAGTTTTGCCTGCGTTCTGACTTTTTTTTCGACTTTTTTCAGACTTTTTTCCCGAACGTTTTTCTCAACTTTTTTCTCGACTTTTCTCGGAAGGCCGCTTACCACTACCTACCTGGTTAGTGCTGTTGACTATGTGGATAAGGCGGATTAATAGTACCTGTGAAGGAAAGTTTTGCTTTTCTCATTTAACTTATTGCGACAGCGACATGATATTTCAGTTCTTTTGTTTATTGTTCGTAGTCACGCGCTATGACGTGGACGGATGTCTGAATTTGGGCCCATCCGAAATCGGCTACCACGTGTATTTGGTAGACCACTCGACTCGCGTTGGTGTTCTACTTTTTGCTGTGCTACACCGTGCTGACGACAGCCAACCAGCTCGAAACAGCTGTCCACGGTTGCCGCATTCTGTTTATTCTCGGTTTGGTCTCTATCCTGACGATCAGCTCAGTATCATGCCGATCAGCCTTGCAGAAATTTGAGGATTAATATCGTTCTTAAACTTATTCTCTTCAGTGAGACGACATTATATTTTTGTATTTCTTCAGAGGTTCGCCAAAATGGCCAACGTTTTTTGTCGTACAGAGTTAAAAAGTGTTGCCGGGCCAACGCGAATCCTGCAGTTCGCAAATAGATTTTTAGACTGAAAGACAAGCATTATGAAACAACACTAAACGCTTGTCAGAAGAAATCGCTGAAGCATCCTAGAAACTCGCATGACAGTTACCGACTAGACTGTCTTAGTTTTTAATATCTACCGGATGCGAGCTTACCCACAATCACTTGCCTTTCAGTCGCGAAGCAACAGAGCTGAAAAAACTGCAAGAGGCCAAAGCTCTCGAAAGCGAGAGACAACAATGATCAACTTTGTAAAGGCGTGGATCTATTAGACTCTCATATACTTGATAAACGAACATCCTGCAATCTCACTGCAGATAAGCATGAAATCACGAGTTACGAAATCCAAGGATCTTTCTTCAGCTAGCATACCCAATGGCATATGAAAAACGTCTCCTTACGGCTCACAATGATCATTAAGAAATCCTCCGTTGTTCCCTCCATAATCAAGATAAATATCATAAACATCATTAAGCAGAGCTAAGGTACCGTTGAAGGCTTTCTTACAAATTTATTTGCGAACTGCAGGAGTCGCGTTGGCCTGGCAACACTTTTTTAACTCCGTACGACAAAAACGTTGGCCATTTTGCGAGCGAACGTCTGAAGAAATACAAAAATATATTGTCGTTTCACTGAAGAGAATAATCTCGATTTAACAACGATATTAATCCGCCAAATTCACAAAGTCGACAGCACTAACCAGGTAGGTAGGGGTCAGCGGCTTTCCGAAAAAAGTCGAGAAAAAAGTCGGCAAAATAGTCGGGAAAAAAGTCGGGAAAAAAGTCAGAACGCGAGCAAAACTTCGGAGGAGATTTGAAATTAAAAGTGTAGTTGCGTGGCACTTAATGGCTCCGTAATGGCTTTAGCGATCGATATAAACGCAAAATGTTGCACTGAACCTGAAACTTATTTTTTTTCCGTTTACCAGTAGCACATGATTATATGAAAGAGAATAACAACCAGATGACATAAGAAGAAGGGCAAAAAAAGAGAAAATAACAGTTGGACCCTGACCCGAAATTGGCTCGTGACTCGCACTTGACTCGGGCTCGAGTTTGTCTCGTGCTAGCGTGAGTAAACTCCTGTACACCGAGTGATCGAAACCGAAAGCTTTCCGACTGGCTACATTCACAGGGTATTGATTTGCTACCACGACGCTGAGCGCGCGTCTGAAATAAGTCAGTTATTGATTGGTGGCAATTTGTCAACCTAACATGGAAGATGAAGTATCGGTCCTATTGGATCAACAGCAAGCGGTCCCTGAAGAAAATAACGAAGAACAACCAACATATCTCAGCTTCCGGCTTGGTCGAGAAGAGCACGAAACAGACAAATGCAATGGGATCGTGCTCGCTGTTTTTAAAGTTTGGTTCTGTTCTCTTGGATTGTGGGGACATCAGGCTTGGAACTATGTTCCTCGTGTTTTAGTCTGCGTTATTTGCGTTTTTCAAGCTGTCTTTTATTTTTACGTCGAGATAGGCTATGGCGGCTTCTACTGGAATACAAGAAATCTTGCAAATATTACTCATGGATTGGCAACTGAGAACGCTGTTTATACGATTAGTTCTGTCGCCGCTCTCATTTCTTACGCTTTTTTTATTGGCTGTTTCTACGTGGCCAAAGGAAAGAACTCGGCAATGGTGGCTCCCTCCGAAATATTGATGAACGACCTTGATATAAAAAACAACGTAGGCTGGTTGTTTCTTGCTTTTGTTCTCGTTACAGCATTGTTTTCATATTCGGCAGCCGAATTTTACATTTTGGTATGGAGTGTGCCCATTAGTTATAACAGCTATACAAATGTGGAATTTTTCATGTACCTTGCTGGAGTAGGAGCTCAGCATTTCGCACAATGGGCAGCGATTACCTCTTGTCACGTGTTTGCTGTCAGTTCGTTTGCCCTGGGTAAGCCAGAATGCCTTCACGCTTTCCGGGGCGCGTAATGAATGTTAACTGCATGTGACTGAGCGGGCTATACAGAGTGGAACCCCAAAATAAGTGAAATCACGAATCACCAAGGAACTAGGAAAATGTGATCGTCATATTGGGGATTTGAAATGAACACAACGATAGCGAATTCGTGAACGCCACCAAATCCGTACCCTACCTCACAGGCGCTTTTTGGGCTGGTCACGAAATGTTTCCTCCCCATCCTTGGTTCGTATTAAATCCACAGGGAACCCACACAAACTGTGTGACCGTTTGTATTTTGAATTTATAGAGGAAATGTATGGGAATGTTGAACTATATTGCAATAGATATTCTCATTTAACATCAAAATAAACGTATTTTAACCTTAAATGTTGTGTGTTGTTGTTCTTGAGGTTGAAGACGGCGATTTTAGCGATTTGAAAGGTTCGGCGTTGAACGTTCACTCGAGTCTAGTTCAATCGCTAAAATCGCCGTCTTCAACCTCAAGAACAACAACACACAACATTTAAGGTTAAAATACGTTTATTTTGATGTTAAATGAGAATATTTATCGCAATATAGTACGATAATACGAGGATTTTCAACATCCCCATACATTTCCCTTATAAATTCAAAATACAAACGGTCACACAGTTTGTGTGGGCACCCTGTGTTAAAACGTTGGTGAGGAAAGATTGCGTGGCGAGTCAAAAGAGAGTTGAATGACGCAAATCGTCGTCTATCGGGTTTAAGCTAATCACCTCAACTCATTATATTTCATAATTTTTGAAAAGCTGACAGAGCTTATACGATCGAAGTAAGATAATGAAGAACCAAGGGACTGGGAAAATGCCGGTAGCAATTTTAATCATTAAAATAATGAATTGGTGGAAACGTGACCAAAATTGTTGCTTATAGGGATTTAATTAATTAATAACTAAGTAGATAATTTTTGAGAAGTTAACCGAGCTGATACTGAGATGCAATGAGTTTCACCATCATTCTGTCCGGCATCGGCAAATAGAAAACCATAACTCTTGGTTTTCACGTGGCGTCGCCAAATTCTAGAATTCAAGGAAAGATTACCTATAATAAAAAAAAAGTGTCTTTTCAAAATTTCTTAGCTCAATGTTGTGCTTCCTTTTGAAAATAGAACAGCTTCAATCTCTGAGTTTTCATCATGCTTGACATCAGGAGGACAGCCGTGACAGAGCTGTTCCGTATCTTAAAAATGACTCTTCGGGTGATTTTCAGCATTCTAAACAATTAAAGCTCATGGAGAAATATTTATCTAAGCATTCGAAAATTCACAAGGGAAAACAAACCTGTTTTCTGACAAAAGTGAACTCCAGATGTTTTTTTTTTCCTTTTTCCGGCCGCCTTGTTGGTGCCTCTCAGAGGGACACGAACATGGCGTCTCGAGTACGGAATATTGCACAGACCTGACGCTTGGACAGATTCCTTGTTTATATATTACCTACAACATGTCAATTTCTTGACTTCATTCATGGAATGTTTTCGATTTTCTTTCGATATTTTTTAATTTTTATTTTTACAAATTCCCCCTGAGACAGGTGGGCATACAATAGAACCCTAGGTCCCATGCTGAAGAAACCTACCAGCTTACCATTCCCCTAAAAGGTTGACAACCCATTCATCATCTTTTGCTGTTTCTTGTAAAAGACACGAAAACTTAACGTTTAGGCATTTCCTTTCTAGCTGCAACACTTGATTTCCATGTATTTGTGGTAAAAACAAACCGGCTTAAACAGTCGAACCCCCAAAGAACTTGAAAGAACTTGTTGTTTTTGGACACAAAATGAAGGCAATGAAGAAAGAAGAAACTAACGAAATGTAGAACTGGCGTCCTTAGCCAAAGAGGAGCGAGTATTTTCGCCGCTCGTCCAATCAGTAGTAAGTAAATTTTTGCCCTCTGTGTAGCAAGGGAGACAATTGCCTCCTATGCTCCTCTGCATTCCATTGTTATTGTTATTATTGATGAGCAGTTTGCTGCATATGTACTAAATATATATCATAACTGGAGAAAGAATGAGGTACTGGTAAGGCTATTACGTTCATACGCTAAGCAGATTTCTATAATTGCTATGAAAAAAATTGGAGCTCCGCCTTTAGGCTTGGCTAAATATATATATATATATATATATATATATATATATTTTCCTGTCTGCGAACCTCTTCTCTCACTCTGTCCTTCAGTTATAAAGTGTACTGGGACTGTTCGGAATAAATTGGTTTCGTTGGTTTAATGTACTTGTTCATCCTTCACACCCTTTACCTTGAGCTTTTCCCCTAGACTCTTTTTCAGGAGCCTCAGCGTGTTTGAAAAAATTATCAAACTGATTTTTTGCTAATCATGAAAGTGGTTCGTTAACTTGACGCACAATTTTTAATAACATCCTGGCAGCTTGGTTGTTAGAGTACTGAGTTTCTTCCACGCGCTATTTATTTATTTATTTATTTATTTATTTATTTATTTATTTATTTATTTACTTATTTACTGTTACTGATCATTTCCTTTTGCCAGTTGATTATTTTATTTATATATCCTAGGCACCTTTTCACAAGACGCATACAGGCACATCCGGGACATTCAAAATGGCACCCTTGATGACATCATCAGAATTCACGAAGACCTGTGCACGATGGTTTTCAATACTGAGTGTCAGCTTACAGTTGGTGGTTCGTGCTACATTGGTTCACTTACGGAGCAGACGTCATTTTTTATGTCATCTGTATATTCAAAGAATTGCACTCCACTCCAAAGTTTATCATGGCCTTCTTCATTTCGAGTTCATTGGTTCGCCTTTATTTATTTCTTCTTCCATGTTATTTTGCTGCTAAAATTACAAATTTTTGCACAGGTTAGTAAAAACGTTTTTGACCATATATAAAGTTAAATCGCAACTATATGCAGGTAGTGCAATTTTATGTCAAAGACTGATTTGATTACGTTTTAATTTATCAAAGTATTCTTTAAAATACTAGAGCTCTTAAAAGAGCTCTAACCTACACCACAAAGGCCTGAGCCAATAACATGGTATCGTGATGCCGCCCCACTCAAACTTTTCGGATAGGCCTTTTGCTCACCCTTCAAGTTTTGTGCCTTTAGCCTGAAAGCAGTGACCCAATTTCATTAATTTTTGTTTGGCATTCCATTTCTATTCCTTTAAAGGTGTCTTTGAGAAAATTAACTGCAGCACATCTGTTGACTGGAATGAAGGTCATCCATTCAGAAAGCGTCGTCACATCACAGCGTTTATCTACTACGCTGAGAAGAGGAGGTGTTGTTTTAAAATTGGAAGAATCACGTTCGACAATTCTCTGGCCTGGGTTTCCTTCATCTTAGGACTGGTGGGTTTGTTGGCCCGCTTCTTCTGACTCCCCTCTGTTACATGTTACATGCGTGAAAACGACAACAGAGACAGTGAACCTTAGTAAGAGAAAATAAGGGGACAAAAACTAGGGGCGTTAGCTGGGACATGTGAATTTCATTTAATTTATTTTTAGACAACGTCTAAGCGGAAGTTGGTTTCCCGAGACGTCCGCAAACGGTCAGTGTGGCGTCACAGGAAGTCAACTGAGCGTGCTAACGTCGCATTGTGTAATGGCGGCTGTTGAATATTAGAGTTGCTTATTAGCGTGTGATACCTATCGCAACTGAAAGCGAGTTTCTTTTTAAGTGTCCAGAATAGTAGAATTTATGGTTTCGTGCCATAAGCAATGTGGTAACGTTTGTTTAAAGAATGGCTTAAAACAGACCTTGCTTGCAAATGTTAGTTGGTGGCCTTGAAAACTAATTAATCTGCAATAACCTTAGATAATGCAGGGTCATTTTGTATTTACTGGCACATTTGTGTTGAGCATGCTTTTGAGACCGGAACTGGCTTTATCAGTATCTTCTAAGCTCAACTATTAAGTGAAAAAGGCTCAACCTTAGTATTTTCGTCTTGATTTTCATATAGTTAGGGCTACACTTTACGACTTTATTGTTGGAATTTTGTTACTTCAAAAGTGGGCATCCAAGAAAATTGGGCTTAAAGTTGGGCTACTTTCGGTTTGTCGTTATATGCCGATAAGAGTTACCACTGTAGATTACTGACATGTGCAACAGAAATATTCCTATGGGCTATAAGTTTTGCTAAAGAAAGTTCCAGAGTCAAGCTAACAAAAAATGACTCTTGTTTTCCCCCCAGGTTTCAGTTGGGCACGAATTCACGCAGATTGGGAGGCCTCACGAATTCGCTAACTCAAATGTACATAGTCCATTTTGTGTGTTATTTTTTTGGCATATTTACCACCACCGAGCGGTATTTCGCAGGAGTGAAAAGCACCTTTTCCCTCCTGCCACATACAAGAGCGGTTATTTATGTTCTGGGTGGGAACACGTCAAGCTACGCATGCTTTAACTGTAATCTGTAAGGACATAGCCGCAATATTTCAGTAATTACCACGCCAATGTGACACCTTTGTGTTAAATTCTCTCCTTTATTTTTTTTACGCAACAGGAGTTGCTTGAACTAAGCGTGGGAAAATGACTCTTTTCGAAGTAAAAGTTTCAACGTTGTTTCAACGTAAATTTGGTCCTTATTCGGATACTTTAATCATTAAACGGTATTTCGTTGCTAATAATTACTCTCAAATATTGAAATATTGAATAACAGTGATTTTAGTTTGTAGTTATTTCAGTTGTACTTGTATTTGATTAAGGGAATTAAAATGAATTGTGTAGTGTAAGTCACCGACAAGAGACGCTTTGCCTTCTTAGCCGGACTTCCTGGAACTGTTTAGATTATCCTTAGTTGTGTTTTACAAGTGAAACAGTTGAAATCGTGTTAGTCATTTCTTTCAACGCAATTGTTTGTTGTAGACATAATTTTAGTTATGCTGATCAAAAGTTGTTTTCTTCTGGTATCAATTCAATGTGAAGCAAAAGTCTTGTTTTGAAGTGTTTCCTCGGAAACCGTACCATTGAATAGTTACAGCCAAATTGGTTTTTGAGAAGTAACAATAGATCGTTTATGCTTTGTCAACAAGGGTTTCCTTAGTTTTACTTTCAGTTATCTTGCTGCCGGAACTTGACTGGAAATAACTTGCTTATTCTTTTTTGGTAATTTTTGGTGTAACTCCGCCGTGTTTCAGGTTGAATTTGTACCAGTTGAATTTTACCCTTAATGACTTTTAATCCATAAGTAATTACTGAACGGAAACACCTATTGTACCAGATCTGTTGTACCAACACGTACTGTACTTTTAATTAGAGTTACGAGGTTGTTAACACGTAGCAAGAAAATTTATGAAAAAAGGCGGAACCAAGATTTCACTCGTGTCCAATATACACAAACGAATACGAATCGTCAAAACACCCTCACCAATCGTACCATTGGTAAAAGATTACGATTTGTCAAAGACGCCTTACGATTCGTACCATTGGAACGAATGGTAAGCTCCTCATTCGATCGGAATTCCATTGGTGAAATGCATCTCATTAACACTTGGAAGCCGTGCGAAAACGAATGGTCGATTGGTACCATTGGTACCATTGGTACAAATGGAAAAGTAGTCAGTCGATTGGTTACGATTCGTACCAGTGGAACAAATGGTAAGCTTCTCAGTCGATCGGTATACCATTTGTAAACTGCATCTCATTAACTGACTTGTAAGCCATGCCAAAACGAATGGTCGATTGGTACCATTGGTACCATTGGTACAAATGGAAAAGTAGTCAGTCGATTGAATCACCATTGGAATCTGGATCTCAAGACAAACGTCATGACTTGAATCTTCCTTGATATATAAGCAAAATACCTCGTTATTTAATGTATGAGCCGAAACAACATGAAACAAGTGCACTACACATGATTCTATTTCGTTCCTAAATCCACGAGCCGAAACAAGCATGCTACACATCAATATATCTCGTTCTTTAATGCACGATGAGCCAAAACAAGCGCGCTACACATGAAGATACCTCGTTCTTTAATCGATGAGCCAAAACAAGCGCGCTGCACATGAATATACCTCGTTCTTTAATCCATAAGCCAAAACAAGCGCGCTACACATGAAATATACCTCGTTCTTTAGTCCAAGAACCGAAAAAAGTGCGCTACGCATGAATATAAGGGAGTGTTCATTATTTATGGGGAGGGGGGGCTGGCAAATGGGAGGGGGGGGGGGCAAGCAAAGTTTACTCCCCTATTTAGGGGGGGGGGGGGTCAGAAAGGTTTTGCTCTGGATCTGGGAAAGAGGGGGGGGGGGACAAAAAAGTTTGAAGGTTGATATCATTAGTTTTGGGTTTTTTTTATTTAAATTCTTCCAGAACCGCATGACATTTAATGTACTTATACCACAGTAAATCAAATCATAATCTCACACCAATAGTTTACACAGCAAATGGGTTCCATTCAATGGATTTGCTAGTTAGATATGTTTGGATTTCACTGGCTGCACCAACAGATAGGCCGCCCTCAGAAATAAGTTGATCTAGGCCTTTCACTAGAACGGTTGGGTGAAGGCTGTCAGTGTTTTGCAGGCAGATCATGTCATCTGACAGTGGCAATATAACTTCTTCTGCACTTTGCCCAGTCAAGGACTCCACAACTGCAGCTTGGCACAGTCTTTTTCTCTTTTCTTTCCTCTGTTTTGCCTTTCTCTTGGCCTCTTTCCGCCTCCTACTCACTCCACTTTTTTTAGTGTCTGCCAGTTGCACAAACACCCTCTTTAGCTGCCTTGTGGTATTTTCCAGACTAGTGATTACACTCTGTATCACTTCAACCTGTACATTAACATACGTAATAGTTTCTTCTACTGCTAGTGGAGCAAGCAAAAAGCAGGCGAGTAAAGCACTAAGTGGAGGATGAGAGTATGGTCTGATAATAAATGCATCATTGGGGGGTGGGGGGATGGGTCAAAAGCGTTTACATATTCTAGCTGGGGGGGGGGGGGGCAAAAAAAGTTATCCTTCATCATTGAGGGGGGTACAAAAAGTTCCAAGCGTTCCGTTTCCCCATTTGCCAGCCCCCCCTCCCCATAAATAGTGAACACTCCCTAACTCGTTCTCTAATCCATGAACTGAAACAAGCACTCCACACAGAATATAACTCGTTCCTTAATCCATGAACCGAAAGAAGCGCGCTACGCATGAATATAACTCGTTTTTTAATCCATAAACCAAAACAAGCGAGATACGCATGAATACAACTAGTTCTTTAATCAATGAACCGAAACAAGCTAGCCTCCCACGCAGACGTCGTACCATTGTGTAGTGCGTGGGAGGCTAGAAACAAGCGTGCTACGCATGAATATTACCGGTACTCGTTCATTAATCTATAAACAGAAACAAGCACACTACACATGAATATACCTCCTTCTTTAATCCATGAACCAAAACTAGCGCGCTACACATGAATATAACTCGTTATTTAATCCATGACCCGAAAAAAGCGCGCTACGCATGAATATAACTCGTTCTTTAATCCATGAACCAAAACATTAGCGCGCTACACACAGAATATAACCATGTACCAAAACTGAGCGCGCTACGCATGAATATAATGCGCCGATCAAATCGAAACTTCAACATCCCCCCCGGGTAAACCCCGGGCATTTGACTATTTTCTGTGCCCGGGGAGTGGGGAATTTGACGGGTAAGGCCTTCTCGGGGGTGGGAAATTTGACTTTGCCTGGGCGGGGTGGGGAAAATTGAACCGGAAGTGTCAGGTTTCAAATCGCTTTTTTGGGGAGCCGCCGAAGCTATAAACATGTGTTTGGACGAGATGGAAGAGATATAGCATTTGTCAGTGATTTGTGATCGATTAGCTTACAAAAAAAGGATTATTTTTTATAGATTGTATATTAAATGATGTAGATTTTTTATACAACGAGTCAACCTGCGTCTTTGTCCCGCATTTGTGTCTACAGAGGTTTTTAGAATAGCCATAAAACAGCAGTGAACAGTGAAAGAAAAAAAAACACACTGTCGAATGAAAACCGCCAAATTAAACTGCAGAATACCATGCCACTCGAACAGTCTACGTAGCCGGCTACCTCATTTTAAATATGTTATTATGTATTTCTCGTTAAACAACCTTTGCCGTATTTCGGAGTTAGAGCAGCTTACACTTGCCGATTGACATTGGCCGACTTAATTAATTCAATTTCCAATCATTTTTTAATAGTTTCAATGTTAAAGTTGTGGTTTTTGTAGTAACTCATGATAGGAGACGACAACGATTGTTCTTTAGGAGGGGCATTTGACAGACAAATCCGATAAGGTAGGGCATTTGAACACCATTTGGCCCGAGGGGGCGGGAATTTGAACGATCCAATCTTCAAAAGTTCAAATGCCCGGGGTTTCCCCGGGGGGATGTTGAAGTTTCGAGTTGATCGGCGCATAACTCGTTCTTTAATCCAGGAACCGAATGAAGCGCGCTACGCATGAATATAACTCGTTCTTTAATCCAGGAACCGAATGAAGTGCGCTACGCATGAATATAACTCGTTTTTTAATCCATAAACCGAAACAAGCGCGATACACATGAATACAACTCGTTCTTTAATCAATGAACCAAAACAAGCGTGCTACGCATGAATATTACTGGTACTCGTTCTTTTATTGGACAACACTCCAAGATTTGGACAAGAAGGTTGTGTTCTAGTTTAAGTCTCCGTTGTAAAGTGTTGTTATGCGATTTCATTTAATGTTTGATTTCTCTTGTATTTAGCCAAGAATGTTCATTTGTAAAAGATGGAAATGTTCCTTGTAATTTTTACATTGATGTCCTCGCTTTGTTTTGCCCACAGCGTTTGGCAATGACATTGAAAATTGAAGAAGAAAATCATTTTGGTCGCTGAAAGTTACTCGGAGGAAAATATGTAAATTGTTTTAGTGCGCAAGCGTAATTTCGCTTAAGAACTACTGTGCAAGGCATTACGTTACCTTAAATTTACGATTGATGAGATTTTGACAGCTGATTGACAGTTCCCGCCAAATTACGCCTGGACGCACGCTTGGACGATCTAAAAGTGACGAGATTAATCTGTTCTTGGCTTTTATATCTTGATCTTGTCAGAGTAAGGTTTTGCAGTGTTTATCAATAAATAACCAAAAGAGCAGAAGACGTGGTTGTACTCCTTGAAGCGTAATAGCGCGTAGTACTATAGTACAACAGACCCCCAGAAGGCTGTTATCTAGAACTCAGCCCAAATAAGGTCAATAAAACTGAAACTTGGTATATTACACAAGTCCTCATAGTAACTACGTGTGCCAATTTTGAGCAAAATCGGCCGACGCTCACTTCGAAGCCTGCCCTACTCTCTCAGGCAAGCCTTAGTGCGACTACTATTACTGGGGTCACTTAAAACTGGCCAATCAGATCACAGTATGACACGAACAGTGAATAATCCAAAATCTTGGGGTTTTACAGTTGTTTTCCGTCTATTCATGATTGGTTCAATCGGCTTTGGTTGAAATTCATTTTTCTTGTTCTCTTTTGCAATTTGTCTCACAATTTTGTTGCGACAATCGTTGCAGGAATCATTACCATGAAATTAACGCGTCTCAGAATTGTTTTGTTCCCGCAACCGTTGCGAAAAGTTAAGGTCGGTTCTACTTCGTGTAACGGTGATTGCAATAAAAACATTGCGAGACAAGTTCATTTCAGGGCACGTTATACTACTACTGTGTGTAACGTTACGTGTAACCATGGGCTATAGGAAACATGGGTTTCGACTAAATAAAGAACACATTTATTTTAAATTAAGTTGCATTACCCACAATGAAGTAGTCTTTTGTCTTTTCTGGTCGTTTCTCCCCATTTATTTCTTGTAGAATAGCCATAACATTCTTATATCGCCAGCATGCATTCGTTCAGTCTTGGTAACCGAATTTGCTATGCAGGCTAAATTTGTTCTGAGTTATGCAGGCTAAATTTGTTCTGAGTCAAACGGCGCGTTGCCAATGAGGGCTATTCTACAAGAAATAAATGGGGAGAAACGACCAGAAAAGACTAAAGACTATTTCATTGTGAGTAATTCAACTGTATTTGAGATAAATGTAATGTTATAATTTGCTTAGTCGAAACCCATGTTTCTTCTATTGCCCATGGTGTAACTTGTGTAACAACGCCTGCCATACACAGTTCTTGGAAAAACCGGAAGTGTCCGAATTCCGGCGATTCCACTGCGTACGCAACGCGACACTTGAAACCAAAAGCAGTGAAAACATCAACCGAGAAATGTAAACAGTCTTGTAAGGTATAGCGATAATTAAGGTTCTGGGCTGTGTGGAAATCTTGGCGGGGTCAATTTTATCCAGACAAGGAGGATACGGAAGACAGTGGTGCAATGGCAACAGATGACGAAGGATCGAACAGAAGCCCGGACGAAAGACAACCATTGATACATCCTCCGCAACCGCAAACCGTCGGCCTCGACAGCTTCCGGCTTGGACGAGAGGGGCAAGAAACTGATAAATGCACACGGATTGTACTCGCTGTCCTCAAAGCTGTATTTTGTTTGCTTGGATTATGGGGACATCAGGCGTGGAACTACATCCCTCGCGTTCTACTTGGCGCAGTTTGTATTTATGAAGGCGTTGTCGTTCTATATATTAACCTGTTACATGATTGTTTTCCCATGAACTATAAGAATTTAACAGACGAAAAGAAGCAGCCATTTCGCTACGGCAATAAAGTTGGAGACATGGACATTGTCATAATTTCTGCGGCGGCTATTATCTCATACTTTATTTTCATCTGTTGTTTTATGGCAGCCAAACGCAAAGACTCCGCTCTTGTGTCTCCTTCACAATCACTACCAAATCATGTTAGTAAAAGGGAATCAATCGTGTTATTTCTTGCTTTCATTGTCGTGACACTATTGTTGTTGTCAAGCTCGATGGGTGTGTTTTACAAACGCCGAAGGAAAAATCCGGCCGAAATTCACCAGGCTGAAAATCCATTTTGCACACTTTTGGCCGCGACAGGCGTAGCAGCGCAGTTCTTGCTCCGATTCGTGTCAGTCAATACTTGTCACGTCTTCGCCGTCAGTTCGTTCACACTCGGTAAGTGTTATGTGTTCTTCCACTCTTTGTTTCTGGGTATGGAACTTTGGTCTTCGCAAGTAACAATGCTGTTTATACACTCGATTGAATGAAAGTTTTCCTGTACGAACTGTAGCCTCCGTCGCAGAAGCTCTTTTGGCTCATCACGCAATCTTTCTGCGTGACTAGCTAAAAGGGCGTCTGCCAATATGAACTGCGAATCGTAAACGATGCGACCTGATGGAATTATGGGTAATTTAATTAGCATACGTTCATTTCGCCATTTCATGTTTTTCTCACTAGTTTTTCTCTTTCTTCGTGAGCAACGTGCAAATTGTAAGGTCTAAAAACGCCATTGTTTTTATTTTCTGACAACGTGAATGTAAATGAGCTCATAGGTCAAACATTTCCCTGAAAACTGTTGAATCTTATGTTTAAGTTTTTTCAATCGAGTGTATGTAGGTCATGTAAAGCTGAGATTCCTCGAAAGAAACCGAGAAGAATAATGCAAACTCAGCCTCAATTCACAGGCTCAACACGCTTATCGAACTAGCTGAACTTGCAAGAGGAGGGCATGGGGCCGAGCACGACAAGAATGGCTGGTACAAACTGTTACATGTGGGTGTGATCCCTGTATTTCCTCTAGGAGAGTTAACATTAAATGTAAATAAGGGAGAAACGAAGACTCAGAAAAAAAAATCCGAGTCCCAGATGGGATTTGAACCCACGACCCTCTGCGATCTAGATCACGGAGGGTCGTGGGTTCAAATCCCATCTGGGACTCGGATTTTTTTTCGAGTCTTCGTTTCTCCCCTATTCACATTTAATATCTTGTTGTTGTTGTTTGTCCATTAATTAGAGTTAACATTGCATTTTAAAATGTTACGACACCCTTTGCAATTATGACCGCTGTATCAGTATGAACCTGCTCCTGCCTTAACCCAAATTGGCAAATATGATGACTGGCGATCAATAATTTTCACCGGAATTCCATATTCCTAGATGGCGCGTCGTTGGATTTAGGGTACTTAGTAACATAATTTGGTAAAAAATAGCTCATTGCATGAAACCGAGACCAAGGAATATTCATACTAAGTGAATCAGCCATATTTTCACATAGGATCACTGTAATGACCTGTTATATGAATTAATTAACAAAGCAAGTAAATGTGGAAAAGCAAGATATAACGTACTATGTGAACATATGGCTCACCAGCAAGAACTCGAACCTTGCTGGTTTCCTGCAATCAAGGCAGACGTGATAACTGCTACACCACAGGGGAACTTACAGTGACGGCGGACGAAATAGCACAGTTTATTCTCATTACATCACCTTGATCACAGGGGTTGCTCAGTCAACACAGAGAGACCATGAAACAGGCAGCAAAGAAGATTTATTCTAAGTGCAATCAGACTCTCTGTGTCGAGTGAGCGACCCCCTGATCTCAGTGACATAATAAGAATAAGCTGTGCTATTTCGTTCACTTTCACTGTGGGTTTGCCTGTGCCGGGTGTAGAGGTTATCACGTCGTCCTTGAGTACAGGAGAATGATGTTCGAGTCTTTGCCGGGGAACCATATTTTCACAACACAAGATCACGATGTATAATTTCACCCCTTTTGATCTTGGTAGGTAGCTTTTTGTGAAAAGTTGTACAGAGTTTCACTTTTAAATTGATTTTATTTTAGTGCTTATTAAATAAGTTATGAATTTTTAATTAAAGTTGTGTTATTATTATTATTATTATTATTATTATTATAATTGTGTCAATAACAAAGTGCTTGAATATGATTGGTTCTTAACAGCCCATTATTTATAGCTTAATTTTGCTATGTAAATCCAAAACTGTCCGATTTGACCTGTCTGATTACTAGAAGCTTGTAGTCAGACAGGTCAAATCGGACAGTTAAAGGACCAATGAAAATCAAGTAGCAAATGCCACTAGCCAATGAAATTTCACTACATGGCACATGATAACCAATCAAAATCAATGAAAAAATTGTGACCAGGTAAGCTGTCTAGCTTCAACTGGAAAAGAAAAATGGAGGAAACTTTTTGTTATTGGCACAATTAATTGGTAATGGGACTTCGTGTCGTACATTTCAGGGGTAATCAGGCTCGTAATTCTCACCCGATTACTCCCTGAATTGTACTCCACTCAGTCGTATTACCATTACTTATTACTATCATTATCATTATCATTATCATTATCATTATCATTATCATTATCATTATCATACCTCAGGTACATTTGCAGAGGTCACCTTCAAGCGCATCCGGGACATTCAAAATGGCACCCTTGATGACGTCATAAGAATACATGAAGCCTTGTGCACCATAGTTTTCAGTACCGTATCAGCCTACAGTGTGTGGTTTGTGGTGCACTGGTTCACTTACGGAGCCGGTCTTCTTGTAGCTGTGATATACATATCTGAAGAGATTATCCTGCGTGACACTGAGCATCAGACTCACACAACCAGTGGAGTTGATTTTGGCTTTTTACCAGCCTTCCTTTGTCTTCTTTACCTGTTTATCTTCCCGTGTGTGTGTGCAGCAAGGATCTCGAGTCAATGTGCTGGTAAGCCGAGCATTTATCGGATGCCCTTCGGAAAGATAGTGAACTAGTAGTAATGTTAAGTGTCAAGACACCGTAAAACAGTACCACGCCTGCATTGGTCGGTCCATCACGCATGTGCGTCGCCTTGCATATCCTTTGGGCAGCGATTTTCTGCCACGCTGCCTCCTGTTTAGCCCCAATTGTTAGGGCTCATCCGCCTGACATAGCCAAGTCAGTTGTAAGTTTGAGTGTAGCAACATGACAGAGCTAAACTTGAATTCAACACAGCAAACACCTTCACTTTGGCAAAATGCAGCCTGTTGTAGACAGCGGTCAAAAGTCTCATTAATTTTCAAGTTGGCCATGTTGACAGTGACTTGAGGGTCTTTCAGGGAAAGAACTCGGGTACGTTACGCCATGTGCACACACTCATTAATATTTTGTTATTGTAATAGTTTGTTCTTTCCGGTTCCCAGGAATCTACGAGAAAGTAAACTGCACCGTATCCTCTGAGTGGAGTGAAGGCCATCCCTTCAGAGATCGCCAAAACATCGCTCTGTTTATTTCCTACGCCAAAGACAGACGATGCGGCTTTAAAGTTGGTAGAATAACGTTTAACACTTCCCTTGCCTGGTTTTCCTTCTTCTTTGGAGTTACAGCTTTACTGTTCCACTTCTTTTAGCCTTGTTCATAGTCCGTCCAACTCTCAGAGTTCGTCGATACAGGTGCTGCAATTCATGAAATTTTTGCCGTCAGAAATTTTATTTCTGTACGGTGAAGCCGGTTTGTGGAGAGTGCTTGAAATCTATAAAACGCGCCAGAAGTTATGAATACTAAATAGTGCATGTGTTAAACAGACACAAAATTGACACTCTATTGGCCGGATTTTGGGACTGGAGGATATGAAATTCTGAAAACAATTCCTGGAAAATTCTTTACCGTGAAATAGTACGAATGCTATGGGTCGGACCCAAGGCCGATCGTTCGTCATCCGACGCATCAAGCGGCTAAACAAAAACAGCCTCTGGTACTCAGGGTAGTGAACAAACCTCACTGTTTACTAGTCTCGCGATGAGAAATTTAGTGATAAACCGTGAGAGGTTGTCCCCAAATAGATGGTAATTTTGCAGCAAACAACATGCCCAGGCGACCACAGTACACCACACGGCCAGTTTCACATAAAGAAACTATACAGACTCCCCACTGGATGAGTGTTGCCAATGTGCGAGCCAGCGAGCCAAACGTGCGAGCCATGCGAGCCAAACGTGCGCAGACGTGCGAGGCATGAACAAAACATGCGAGGCTTGCGAGGCATGAACAACCCCCAACATAAATGTTAACCGTTAAGCTAACCGGGGAGCTATTTAAGCTAACCTGAGTGCTATTTAGGCTAACCGGAGTGCTATTTAGGCTAACCGGAGTGTTTTTTAGGCTATCCTGAGTGCCTCGCACGTCTGCCTCGCATGGCTCGCTGGCTCGCAGATTGTCAAGACCCCCACTGGATGGAATACCCAGTCCTTCGAAGCGTTATCCGAGCTTTAACAGTATTGTTTTAGGTTTTTCTTTGATAATGATTCGATAATTTGCTCGTTGGAGACGGGCAATGTGCAATAACGTTTTAGCAATTTGAAGTTAGTTAGTCTATCATGCCAAGTTTTGTTTATTCATTCATTCATTCTTATTAGCTTCGCAGTAGAACAGAAATCCCAAAGTTGTAGGTTATAATTATTTCTGTTATTGATTATTACAATTAAATGTGAGTAGTGAGGAGAACTCCAGAAACCATCTGGGTTATACCAGGGTGGTCCTCACATTCATGATTGTATCATTTGTGAGATCAAATTTAACCTAAAGTATGTAGAAAGTTAGCCTCCCACGCAGACGTTCTTAGGGGTTCGTCACGCGTTCCTGGGGCAGGAACGCGTGACGAACCCCTGTTGAGGCCTTAAATGTAATAAATGTCCCTAAATGTAATAAAGGTCCTAAGTGTAATAACTTTCGGCCTTAAATGTAATAAAGGTCCTAAGTGTAATAACTTCTGGCCCTAAACGTAATAAAGGTCTCGAATGTAATATATGTTCTGCTCCACATGAAATCACAGTGATAAATATGTGAGATTTAACTGCATTTATTATACAAAAACAAGAAGGCCAAAATGTGTCTAGGGAAACCCGATTACATTTTACCTTGAATACTCAGAACCCACTGAAATAAAAGCCTTACATCAAGTGTCACATATGCCATTTTAATCTGCAGGTCCTATTCTACAGGGGCCAACAGCAACACTAGTTAGGCAGTAACAACAGAAACATGCAGAAATAGTAAATTGTAACTAAGGCCTTTTTAATTAAGATGTTTCACCTTGTGATCTCTTTGAGTACACAACGAATGGATGCGAAAAATGTCACACGGGAACCCGAGTGTAGACTGTACCGCGGTCATCTGCTTTAACCTTTGAACAGTGGCGAAACTGTCAAAAAACCGCCTTCAATGGCCTGTTAGCTTGAGGTGAAGTCTGCTTTATGTATGTCTTTAATTGTTTCTGTCGAGTCTTTCTGTTTGTGGCTAAACGTTTTACAGTAAAAAAGTGTTTATGACTTCATTTCTATAGGTAAAACTACTTACACGCTCCAAATTATGATTCACACAGTCATTACATACATCTCACCAGGAGAGTTATCACAAATAAAAACGAACCAAGCCAAAATGCCTAAAAACCATAGGGATTTAAGGTTACTCCCATGTTTCGCGAGTGCCTTCAGGAAAATCTAGCGTACGCGCGCTGCTTTCGATAAAACCACGGAAAACTATATATCACTGTAAAGCTGATAAATTGAAGATTGCGAAAATATCAATGTTTTTTTATTTTGTTGGATACATAAGCGCTCAGAGGCCTGCAAACTCAATACCAGCGACGTGTACTTAACTGAATTACCCACTCCACGTAAAGGCGCACAACCAAACAGACTCCACAATATCAATCAGGAGATAATAGGCTAACAAAGTGTGTCAGGCTTTTTCTTTATTCCTATTGGTTTGTGAGAAAACCTATCCTAAAGATGGACAATGGAAAATTTTTGTAGTCGCGTCAGATGTTAACACGTCACGGGAAAAATATTTTGAATTTCGTAAAAGCCTGACACACTTTGATACATTAATATCTGATGACCATTTTGGCCAAATTTCGTTGAAATCTGGCAAATCTACATACCCTATTAATTCATTTGAAGATGGGGAATTCGCGCAAAAACAAAAGCCGTGTTTTCGGCCGTGAAACATTTTCAGAGTTCTCGCACCTCATTAAAATACTTGTCAACGCGCTCATGCCGCCGGCCAATCAAACACAAAGAAGCATTCCCTGGGGAGTTCTGTAGATTAAAAAGAAACAATCGAAATTCCCCGCGGAAGCATTTAGTGTTACTGTAATATTGTAAAGCGATTTCTTTATGGGAAAAGTTAAGTCTGGCGCGAGAAAGCCACCGGCGAAACCAAAACAAAGAAGAAAACGGCAGATAGACGCAGAACATGAAACTGGCAGCCCCAGCGGAGTTGACAAGAGACACGCACTTCTCACCGCTATCAGTAGATCAGTGCACGAGGCTGCGCGCTAAAGTTCACTGCTTATTTTCAGCCGGTCAACAACGGCGAAAGTGAATTGTTGCCGGCATCTTCGATTTCGGACTCCGAACTAATGTTTGACTCTCCACAAAGGAGTACTCTCCACTATCGGATTTCTTGTCCTCGAATTTCTCTGCTGCCGAGGCAGTTATTTTTATCCGGCTTGCCCCGATGTCTTTCGACGAGGATGGGTTTGAAAGAAAATCTGACTGGTTGTACAAAGAACCCTTGTCGCTCTCCGCCAGCTGAAGTTTTTAGGCTTCGTCAAATGATTTTTTGACCTTCTTTGGCCCCGTTTTTTTCTTAACTTTCACCCAACGCGACTTTTCTAGTTTCGCTTTCTTCATAACAACCTTTTACGCAATGCTTGAATCCAAAATGGAACGCTGTTTCACAGTAAAATTTTACATACAACGCCGTGACATGCGATGAACACGATGGCAAAAATATGCAAATTTGCCGGTTATTCGAGATCGCGGGTAAATTTTGCCGCGTAATATGTCAACACAATCCTGCATAAATTGGATTATGACACCTTCACTCGCTCACCACTTTTCCTACAAAACTTTGCTTTTCAGATAGCTCGCGTTCTTTTTGAGATTTCTAACGGCTGTTTTCACGAAACTTTGCAGCCCTTTCTTGTTTCAACAGTTATCTAAAAAAAATTATTTGAGAAAAATTCGACCTTCCTTCCGTATAAGTAACCTTAAGCAGTCTCAATCCAGTCCTCCAAATCATAAAAAACCAGCCACAAAATCAAGAAGCTTGCTACTGAAATGTTCGTGAGAATTTATTTAAAATAAACTGCCAATAACTTATATGTTAGAAAGCAAAGAAAAATCATTAAAACAAAGGGGTGCTAAAAAGAGTTAGTTTTATTTAGTGGGGAGGGGGGGGGGGGATATGAAAAAAAAAAGATAGTTTACGAATTTCTTCCCCATCCCTCCCCACTCCGATAAATAATGAATGGTCCCTCAGGGAATATATTGTTTTCTTAATGAAAAGTAAAACTGAATTAAAACTAAACTTCAGGTGTCAAGAGGTTATTAAGAGTTTTGTCCCGTTATTGTCCGAATGATGAAAATTTACAACCTTGAGTAAAATTCTTGGAAAACCAGAAGTTTAGAAATTTCTTTCCAGTGTACACACTACTCAAACCGAAAGTAAATTACAATATTTTGAGTCATTAATATTTAATTTACATCACGGATCATTCGTAGAAATTCGCGAGGAACTTTCTCAGCCGGGCAAATAATAGTATTCCACCTTGATTTGTAGTCATTTGTTATCTTAACATGGAGAATGCACGACTGAATCAGCCGCAAATCGTTACAGACGATAATAACACGGTCGATGCGGAGGGAAATGAAGAACAACAGCCACTTCTTCCCCGCCAAGAAACAACTTCCGACAACTTCCGGGATGACCGAGAGCAGCAAGAAAGTGACAAATTTTCAAGAATTATGCTGGGCATTTTCAAATTTTGTTTCTGTTCGCTTGGATTATGGAGCCATCAGGCGTGGAACTACATCCCTCGCGTTATAGTCGGGATAATTTGTATTTATCAAGCGGTCTATGATTTCTATGTCGTTCTGGGATGTCGTGGCTTCGACTGTGGCTTCCTTCAAAACTCAACGGGCAAAAATTCTTCGCATCAAAAAGGTGATCGGCAACTCTCAAAAGCTGTTAATACGATAGTGTCACTTGCGGCGGTCATTTCGTACCTTCTGTTCATTGGTTGTTTCGTCGTGGCAAAGAGAAAGGACTCGGCGTTAGTTCCCCCCTCGGAAACAATGATGAGAGATCTAGACAGAAAAGACGTCTGGTGGTTGTCTTTTGCTTTTTTTCTTATTACAGCGTTGTATTTATGCTCGGTGGCTGTGTTTTACGCCATTGTGTGGAGTCAGCCTCGTGGTTCGTATTTTGACGAACTCACTACAGGAGTAGGATCACAGTTTTTTGCTCAGTGGACAGCGATAACCATCTGTCACGTATTTGCAGTCAGTTCATTCACGCTTGGTGAGTTGACTTAGTAGTCTGTGCCTATAGCTTCTACACGAAGAAAACAAAATTGTTTTGGTCAAAAACGAACGCTCGGAATACTTCAGTTTACCAGTTTGCCGGTTGGTCACTCAGATTTAGTTTCGGCACGGTCAATCTCTCAGTCAGTCATTGCGTCAGCTAGTCCCCAGTCAGTCGCTCACTCAGTCAACCAGTCAGTCCATCAGTCAGTCGGTCGGTCAACTAATCAGTCAGTCAGCTAGTCGGTTCGTCCGGTCGTAGGTCAGCTAGTCTGTCAGTTAGTGAATCAGTCAGATACAATGTAGTCAGTCCGTCAGTCACCAATCAGTCCGTGAGTCAGTCGGACAGCTATTCAGTCCTTCCGGCCGTCAGTCAACTAGTCTGTCAGTCAGTCAGTCAGTCGCTATGAGCTAGTCAGTCAGTCAGTTCGTCCGTCAGTCTGTCCGTTAGTAGGTCCGTCCGCCCGTCAGTCAGTCAGTAGGTCAGTTGGCCGGTTATTTATTCGTTCTGTCAGCCAGTTAATCAGTTGGTCAGTGACATTAATTGATTAAGACAATCGACTAACGTGGTTCAAAAACTGAAAAAAATCTAATTTTATCCTGTTTGGTGCATACGACCAAAACAAGAACAAGATAACTCCAACTACGAGGACGAAACATTTAGTGTTGAAAAAAAAATCATTTTACTTTAAAAAATTACGTTACCTTAACGGGTTGTTATACCTGCATCGACTATAACAGTGTCGTTAGCGAACACGGGTACAATTAGGATTACTTTTTTATGCCCTGGTTAAGCCCATGCCACTTTAAGGATACCCAACCTTCTATCGCATCAGACCCATTTTCACAAGCCCCCAATCGAACAAAGTCATGTTAAAGTTGAAAGACAAACGCTGGATGTCTAATGGTATACAGAGAATGTGAATTGGAGGGTAGAACTCTCTTAGCTCCTTTTTAATTTAAATACAAAAGTTTCAAAGTTTAGGTGTTAGCAAAGGCTGTAACGTAACAGTAATTTTCTGCCTGAACAGTAAGAATATATATCGCAAAAATTGAAAGCCTAGCTGCAAGGATTTAGGAAAGTTCTTTCAAGCATCAAGATGCAGCTAATAAAAACAGTATAGAGAATTGGGCAACAGCTCGACATATCACACAAGCAAATGTAAATAGAGCTCAGAGTCAACCAGTTAGTCGGCCGTGGCCATTTAATCAATTGGTTTGTTGGTCAATACGTTGGAAAGTTAAGCAGTGAGTCGGTCGGTGGGTCCGTCGGTCGTAAGTCAGCCAGTCAGTCCATCTTTCAGTAAGTAGGTCAGTCAGTCAGTCAGTGAGCCGGTCCGTTGGCTGGCAAGTCAGTCAGACAGTGAGTCAGTCGGTCGGTCAGTAGAGTCAGTCAGTCAGTTAGTCAGTCAGTTGGTCAGTCGGTAGGTAAGTCAGTCAGTGAGTCAGTTGGTCAGTAAGTCAGTCAGTCGGTTGGTCAATCAGTAGGTCGGTTGGTAAGTCACTCAGTCTAACGGTCGGTCAGTAAATCAGACGGTCAGTTGGTCAGTCGGTCGGTCAGTAGGTTGGTCGGTCAGTCAGTAAGTCAGTCGGTCACTTGATTGGTAGGTAAGTCAGTCAGTCGGTCCAGCAGTAGGTCAGTTACGGAGTCAGTCAATCAGTAAGTCAGTCGGTCAGCCGGTAGGTCGGTTGGTAAGTCAGTCAGTCCGTCAGTTGGTCAGTCAGTTGGTCAGTCGGTAGGTAAGTCAGTCAGTGAGTCAGTTGGTCAGTAAGTCAGTCAGTCAGTCGGTCGATCAGTAGGTTGGTTGGTAAGTCAGTCAGTCAGTCGGTCGGCCTGTAGGTCGGTTGGTAAGTCACAGTCTAACGGTCGGTCAGTAAGTCAGACAGTCATCGGTTAGTTTGTCAGTCGGTCGGTCGGTCGGTCAGTAAGTAGGTCAGTCAGTCAGTGAGTCAGTCGGTCACTTGATTGGTAGGTAAGTCAGTCAGTCGGTCCATCAGTAGGTCAGTTAGGGAGTCAGTCAATCAGTAAGTCAGTCGGTCAGCCGGTAGGTCGGTTGGTAAGTCAGTCAGTCCGTCGATCTGTCGGTCAGTAAGTCAGTCAGTCGATAGGTCGGTTGGTAAGTCAGTCAGTCAGTGAGTCAGTCGGAAGGTCAGTAAGTCAGTCAGTTGGTGGGTCGGTAAGTCAGTCAGTCAGTCAGTCAGTCGGTCAGTCAGTAAGTCAGTCTGTCAGCCGGTAGGTCG
The DNA here is from genome assembly GCF_977016875.1 of Pavona decussata. NCBI lineage: Eukaryota > Metazoa > Cnidaria > Anthozoa > Scleractinia > Agariciidae > Pavona > Pavona decussata. Next base: position 962,916 of record NW_028145461.1, read on the forward strand.
GTTGGTAAGTCAGTCAGTCGGTAGGTCAGTTGGCAAGTCAGTCAGTCAGTCAGTGAGTCAGTGGGTTGGTCAGTAAGTCAGTTCATCGGTCGGTCAGTAAGTCAGTCAGTCAGTGAGTCACTCAGTTCATCGGTCGGTCAGTAAGTCAGTCAGTCAGTTGGTAGGTAAGTCAGCCAGTGTGTCAGTCAGTAAGTCAGTCGGTCGCTCGATTGGTAGGTAAGTCAGTAAGTCGGTCGTTCGGTCAGTCAGTAGGTTGTTTGGTGAGTCGGTCATTCAGTAAGTCAGTCGGTCAGCCGGTAGGTCGGTTGGTAAGTCAGTCAGTTAGTCGGTCGGCCAGTCAGTAAGTCAGTCAGTTGGTAGGTTGGTTGGTAAGTCAGTCAGTCAGTGAGTCAGTCGGTCAGTCAGTAAGTCAGTCGGTTGGTCAGTCAATGAGTTAATCAGTGAGTCGGTTGGTCTGTTGGTAAGTCAGTCAGTCGGTCGGTCAGTCAGTAGGTCAATTGGTAAGCCAGTCAGTGTAGTGAGTCAGTCGGTTGATCAGTGAGTCGGTAGGTCAGTTGGCAAGTTAGCCAGTGGGTCAGTCGGTCATTAAGTCGGTTATTAAGTCAGTCAGTCATTGAGTCAGTCTTGTGTCATTAGGCCTTGGCCGGTTATCAGTAAAATTACTGTGTTAATAGCCCCAGGTACATTTGCAAACGACGCCCTCAGACGTGCCCAGAATATCCGAGGTGATACCATAGATGGTATCATCAGAATTCATGAAGACCTGTGCACCGTAGTTTTCAATACCGTGTCAGCCTACAGTGCGTGGTTTGTACTACATTGGTTCAGTTACGGAGCAGGCGTCGTTTTATCCGTCATCTACATATCGAAAGAATTTCTCTCTAGGACCAAGTATGGCACTGCGACCTTAAACCTGGTGTACCTGTGCCTGTTATTCGTTTGTCACGTTTATTTATTTCTTCTGCCGTGTATTTTTGCTGCTAGGATTACAAGCCGTTGCGCTGGTAAGAAAATTTAGTGACGTCTTTCTATACTGTTCACATCAGTTTAATTGTCATTGCAAAAATGTAACTGTGTAGCAATCATTAGCAAAATACGGTCTTTAAGCAGGCAGAACTGTAAGGAAACGAGAACTTCACGAAACAGTAGGCTAAGTATTTAATTAGCCTAACAAAGGCACTGCATGTACGTTATAAATTTTGCAGCATTTCTTTTCAGTTGACAGGTTTGTTTTGGAGAAATTGACAATGAGTTTTCATTTCCCTTCCTAACTTGAACGCTTTCCCTACCAATTCAGTTCCCGAATAGTTCGTCTTCATTCATGTAAAAGTCGAACAGACTGGAAGCAATAGAGAGTGTCAGCAATGTCGAGTACGAGCTTCTTCAGTGAACTCATACACCAACGACGAGCTGACCTTGAATGGAAAAACTACATGTTCAAATGCTCATGACAACTGTCTATTCACGGTATGATTTTTGTTTTCCGGTTTCTGCAGTGTCTTTAAGGTTACCCTATACCTTCAGAGGTGTCTCGCGTCCAAGCGATGTAGCGCGTCCGGTTTAAACTGTAGATACCTGAACCCTTATATCAAATTAAAGCTTATGGAGCTGGCTATCAAACTAAACCAAGAATTTTGAAATAAAATGAATTGCCGAATTTTTAGCACTGTTTTCTCGAATCAATTTTTTTCACTTGGAGGACCCACTTCAAAGAGCTAAAACTCAAAAGGAATTTGTTCGTTTGCCTTCAAATTTGGACAGTAGCTAGTTTAACATATAAACAACAAAAATGTGTCTGCGAATTTTTCTTTTGAAATATTTTTTCTCCGAGGGCGATTTTTGTACGATCACTCCACGTTTTTTTCATCCTATTTCGAAAATGCTCTATAACTTTTCATTGCGATTGAATATGGCAAAACGCAGACACGTTTTTTTAGCGCTTTGGGTCCGGAAACTGAGGAGCAAATTAAATTAGCGAAAAACAAAATTCGCTTTGACTTGTAGCTTTAAAAAGGTGATTCGGAAGCTCGCATTTAGAGGTCGTGAAAAATTCGACAATTCATTTTATTTCAAACTTCTTGGTATAGTTTGATAGCCAGCTCTATAAGCTTTAATTTTATATGGGGGTTTAGGTGTCTACAGTTTAAACTAGACGCGCTACATCGCTTAAACGCGAGACACCTCTGAAGGTATAGGGTGACCTTAATAGATGCGTGCGTTCTCCTCAGACCGAGATTTCACCACAAACTCGTCGTACTACAACTTGGCCAAACGGATTTACGCACGTGTTGATGCGCAGAACACTTGCGCACTAAGGTCCAAGTAACAAACTCGCTTCAGACGTCGTCCCTCTCGTGCGCCGAACAAAATGGTACAGCATTATCTGACCTCGAGGGTCTTCCTTTCGTTAGTTGGAAAAAAGAGCAATTAAAATGTCTGGATAGCAGTAGGCGGGTTTGAATTTTGAAAATAGGTTTCGACAGCTCTGAATTTAAACTAAAGATGACAGAAGAGCGGTCGAAGCATGTCTTTAAAAATCAAAACTGTTGTATTCTCACGCATTTTTAAATGCTTAAGAAAAACGAATAAAAAAATAAGTATAATGAGTATTTTAATGAGTATAAAAGTAAGTATAATGGGTGGTAAATACCTGCCATTAACACTCAGCAAGCATCTTAACCCCTCTGTCATTCACTCAGAAATTAGGTTACAGTGATTGCAAAATCGCAATTGTTTTCTCCTTTTCTTTCGTTTTAAAGGTGTCTACGAGAAAATAAACTGCACAACATCAGCTGAGTGGAGTGACGGCCATCCGTTCAAAGATCGCAACAACATCGCCCTGTTTACTTATTACGCCAAACAAAGGCAGTGTGGGTTCAAAATTTGTAGAATCACGTTTAACACTTCTCTGGCTTGGCTTTCCGTTTTCTTTGGTCTCACGGGTTTGTTGTATCACTTCTTCTAACTTCTCCTCAGCAGTCCAGCATTCCAGGATCACGAACTCTGGCAGGCAGGAATAGAAATTCCGCAAAGAAGTCAAAAGAAACATTATTTTAATTTGTAACGGTTGAACTGAACGATAACTAGAAAGAACCGGCGGGAAGCAGACCTCAGGAATGTCTTCTGAAGTCAATGCTGCGATTATTATACAGTAGCTTATTATTTAACCAGCACTCAGTTTGCACACGGCCCAAAATTCTCTTTAGTGTACATATCTTCATTTTAGTAGTATTATCGTTTCAAATTGTATTTTAGTGTTTAGGATAGGGGGACAGTTGTTCATCAGTGGATATGCTGTTAGGTATAACCCTCAGTAAATAAAGTTGTATTATACCGGCATACTAAGGTCAGCTAGAACTTTCGGAAAACCAATAACCGCTCGGAAATTCGAGGGAGGAGAGGGGGGAGGAGGGGGGGGGGAGGAGAGGGGATAAGACTTCCATTACTACATTTTTTTGGCTAAAACATGTTTAAAAGCGGATTATTCAAACACAGTTTATAATTATTTTCTTTAAAGAATTTGGAACTTCTTCACTGATGTTTTTCGATGTGTTTCAGGCTTTTAGCCCAATGAAACAGCAAGTTTGAAGTTATTTGAACCCCTTGTGAAACGTATTCTTTCAGTTTTCTGTCACTGATTTTCGTCATGTCAATCCTGGCACAACTAAACAAGTTTAGATGTTGTGTATAGGGAATTAGATTTTCAGTTTAATTTATCCTAACAAACCAGTCACGCTGCGTTGGCTATCGCAAATATCCCAGTTTAAAAGACCCTGAAAGGATCTTGATGAAACCGAATCAACATTTTTAAGTACTTTTCTCAACTGTTAGTTTTCGTGTGCCTTACACTAAGCGTTACACTCTTCGACTACATTCGAGGAAATGAAAACCATGGAAATGGGTTTGGCGTTGGTATTTAAATATGGGCACGCCCTAAATAGAAATTGGACCTTCGTGTTTCTACTAGGGTAGTACAAAAACTGACAATTTACTTCTAGATCATTTCTTTTCTTTTCTACTTTCTACACAGTCACTGCTTCTTTAGACACAAAAGGGATGGCCGTATAGAAAATCATAAAGATTGAAGTTTCATACTAAATGATTTTATTACTTGTAACAGTCACCAGAAAGAAAAAAACACTCTGTACGGCGTAATTCAACAAATTGAAGTTACGCCTGTACTTAATCCAACTTAATGGGATTTCATACCCGGAATCAATAATGAATTGGATCCACATTACAAAACTCAAGGACTAACTTTGAACCTAAAAGAATTGCAAACCGATCATGGCAAAATTTCACTGATATCAGACCGCGAACGGGGCTTATTGTCTAGGGCTTATTGTTGCCTCAGGGCTTCTTGTCTTTGACGATAGTCCACGCGGCCCCCAGGAAGACAAATCCATCGAAACACAGAAACCATATGGCTGGATGCCCCCCGGGTGCCAGGGTGCATTCTGTGTACATCCCGACCCCGAAGATACGCTGAGAGTTAATTCTGAACTTCCACGCCAAGTGGCGGCCGAAGCGCCTGGCCGGGAAAATGTTGCGTAACCTACACAAAAAGCAGCTTGGGCTGGATGGCCGTTCCGGAGTTCAAATGGAGACTGGGGACGAGTATTTAAATTTCATTTAATCAGAAATTGAAGTCCATCACAAGAAAGATCTCTTGAAACTTAGTTTGCCAAGTTTGAGATTCTGGCGTTACATTGCCATTCATGTAGAAGGTTATCAATGAAAAATCTGACTGTACCGATTTGGGGGGACAGCATGTCAGAATTAGAGACATTGGTATGGAAATTGGGCGACCTTTGACAGGTCACAGTCTGGTTACTATGCAATGAAACATAACCAAACTTGGTAAACTAACAAATTTTTATGTCATCTTTCTCGCGATGGGGTTCATTTCTTCATATGACGCAATCTGAACAATTTGTAAACTAGGGCTCAGACCCTTTATGAACTTCGGAACGGGCATTTGCAGCGCTGGAGGGAAAACCTGCAGCGGATGTGGAAATCTGAATCACTAGGCAGCATCTGATGTGGAGATTGTTTATCTTGAGGACTATGAGGAATTATATGTAGTCAGTGATGTTTCAGCTGTCAGGCTACATCATTCGCAACTTGTCACGCTACCACTGGAGTCTGGGAATTGTTTGCGCTTCCAGCCGGACACTGGTGCCCGGTGTAAGGTAGTTCCGGTTCATCTGTGCAGGAAAGCGGCAAGTGATCCAGCATCTCAAGCCTGTGACATCAGCTATATCAGCCTGTGGTAAATCGCGACTTCCAGTCGTTGGGCAGGTCATCTTACGAGTATGGCTTGACAGTTAAAGTGCCCGCTAGACTGCAAGGTGGTCGACGACAAGGATACTCGCCCAGTTTTAGGGCGAAAAGCGTGCAATGGCAGAATCATTATCAAGTATCGGATAATGATGCTATTAAAAGCAAACATGGATGACGTCATTGTTTATCCCGCCCATGATGGCAAATAACAGGGCGGTATGCCTGTTAAACCAGTTTCTACAGTAAGAGTGGAAGAAGTAGGAGTGTTGGATGGTCACGTCAAGTTCGACCGTGCTGTGAACCACACACAACCTGTACCAAGAGGTGTGGCCGTGGCCCTACGCAATCGCCTGAAAGCGGAGCCGGACAGTATCTAGTATGGTGGAACAAGATAACATTGCGCCTGTAACCACAACCACACCCAGGGTCAGCTCCTTTGTAGTTTTCCCTGAGAAGGATAATAATGATAATAATAATAATAATAATAATAATAATAATAATAATAATAATAATAATAATAATAATGATAATAATAAAAAAATTTAAATTTATACCGCGCAGTTTCTATAAAAATATTCAACTGCGCCTTACAATAAATATTAAATTAAAAAAAGGATGGAAGATTAATGTTGTGCTTGGATCCTAAGGACCTAAATAGACCGATTTAAAAAGAACATTTCCCCACCCACCCACCCCCCCTCCCAGCAACGATCCAGGACGTAGCCCTTGTCTCGTAACACGAGGAATACAACATTGAGCAAAATCACGAAAGTGGCTTTTGTCTGTGTAGACTTAGTTCAGTATTGTTTCATTTTCTGTTTGCGGCATGCGAAACAGATAGAACGGTGGCCCAAAAGTGTCACGGAAATTTCACTTTCGTTCAGTGCATTTTCAATTTCGTCACGGCAATTTCAATTTCACCACGGCGATTTCAATTTTATCAGGGCAATTTCTTTAACCTGACTAAGAACCGGAAATAGTCCCCTTGCTTCTAGGGGCCCATTACCATCTGGGTAATAACCCACAATGAAGTTGAAATTGCCGTGATGGAACTGGAATTGCCGTGACACTTTTGGGCCATCGTAGAACGGTGGAAGATTCTGTTAATCTTCGTTTTAACTGCCACGTTGGCCACTTGTGTTGGCGAACACCCTGGGACGAGGTTGGTCAGTTTATCAGTTAAACTGTGCAAGAATAACATTGATACATTTGTAATTCTGGTTCGATATTCAAACTGCAATTTGCTGCTAAAACAGAAAGAACGCTCATAATATTTTTCCATGTCAAAAATTTGCTTTCTTAGCAAAGATAACGCGTATAGGCGGAAATGTCTGTAAGCAGGTAATTCGTGACGAATGCGTGACTGGTGAGCAAAGTAAACTGTCAACGATAAAAAAATTCTCTTCATTGGCATCGACTACAAAATTTCGGCTTTCATTAGCAACGACAAAGCTTCTAAGCGGGATTATGGGAAAAAATAGATCAATAAATCTTCAGCAAAAGTCATTTTCATTAATTTTTGTTTTCGCTTGAAAATCATATCACGAACAGGAAGTGTACGGACCATGGGCCGCATACTGCACATACAAGAAAACGAAAATAAAACAAGGACCCTCAAAACAACAAAAATAGCAACAACAAAGCTGACGTAGTGGAAGAACGAAAATTTGAAATTTTTTAAAACGGATGTGCCCCACCTACTCCTCCCCCTTTATATACTAGATCACTTCCTGCTTGCATTCCCGTTGCTAATCAGTCACGCGATCGTTTGGAAGGTCTCGCCTTTTTTGTACATTCCTTTGGTGATAAAAGGCAACCATCCAATTTAATCTCCTCAGTCCTATGAAAATTCATTGCAATCCATCCAAGGCACTGCAACTGCGATATTTCGGACAGATACAGCAACTCTCCGAGCCCTTGGGAAGTATCGCGTGACCTGAAATATAAAGCAGGTGTTTTGGAATGTTGATCACGTGAGAATGCTTCAATTGATCTTATGCAGCGGGAACAACTCAAGTTACGCTCATTCCAGGGAAGAAACGGGGATGGCTCAAAGTTGTTCTAGTTTGTCCATCAACGTAAAAGATCTTTTGTGTCTGGAAGGCGTAGAAAAACAACGCGTAGAGTTTAAAAAAGCATGGCACGGTAAAAAAGAAGGTGGGAACCGTGGGACTTATTGGCAAGTTATTCACACAATTTGCGCCTTCGCAAACGACTTCTACAATGACAATGGCGGCTACATTATCATCGGCGTAGAGGAAAAGGAAAATTGGGAAGATGCCACCGATGACCGCCAAATTGTTCTCCCGCCGTTTGGTGTCCCAGGGAAGGATCTAGATCGGATACAGAAGGAGATAATGGGGGCATGTAGAGCGAACATCAAGCCCGAATACTTCCCAATCGTTTCACCCGAAGTCGTGAACATGAAGGGAGTTAGAAAGCATGTGCTGGTAATCAGGGCTATAGCGTCCGACAACAGACCGCACACGTGTAAAGAAAGCGAGAAAGGAGCTGACCGCTATTACATCAGGCGGGCAACAGAAACCAAGAAGGCATCTCCAGAAGAAGAACGTCAACTGCTGTCCCTACACTGCAAGATTCCATTTGACGACAGGCGAACTCTCGACTCTGGTAAATATTCAGCTGCAGTTTATTGGAAAATCCCCCACCCCTCTTTCAAATTTGCAATATGGTATAATTTAACATTAAGGTGGGAATACACGAGGGCCGTGGGGCAAATCGTCCTACTAGTATCAACATTGTAAACCCCTCAGACTGGTTGCAACGACCTGTCACAAGAAGAGACGGGCACTGTCAATTCAATTTTACGTGGTGGGTATTACAGTCGAGGGAACACGACTTACATGCACATCTAGCCTGCAAAGCAAACGATTCCTTGGAGTTTTCTGCACTAAAAAGCCGATTTCCGTATTTTTGGACGCGCGCGAATCAAACAGCGAAAAACGCCACCCGAACAAACGGAAAGGCTTGCTATGCAGGGTAATGTACATCTTAAACAGGAACCTTCTCCTGCAAGCCTGACTTTTTTGAACCACCAGGCTTGCGAAATAGGTGAACCAGCTAAACCATCCTCAATTTAACCCCCACCAAGAAAATATACCAAATCTGATCATCTTACAGATTTTATGAGACCATGCCCAAAGTTTAGTCCTCAAACAACAAGGACCCTGTTGACAGTGACTAAATAGCCGTGTTTATTTACAACATATCAATCACGATGAGGGATAATACATGACTTGTATATTTTCCATCATATTTCACTAAAAGTAAAATAAGTCTGCCACCAAGTTTTATTAATTTATGTTGCCATTCTTGAACATTATTATTATTATTATTATTATTATTATTATTATTAATATATATATATATATATATTTTTTTGGGGGGGGGGCTAACTTAACTACAAAATAGGAGTTGTTGCTAGGGGATTTCTAGAGGTGGTATTTTGTGATACTCTGTTTTGCGGTGTTTTGTGGCACTTTATTGGTAAAATTATGAGGATGAACCGATTGATTTTAAATCGTCATTGAACTGAACTGAGCACTTTATTTAAACATGATTGGCAGGAGTATTCAGCAGAGCTGGTGGGGGTTATGTATTTACAGAGAAAATAAAAGTAAATAGAAATTAAGTATTAACATCAAATCACAAACCAAGAAATATGTTTAAACAATATGCTATAATAATATACATTTAAAACTGTGGCTTCAAATTCCTAATAATATATACAATCATCGTCTTTAGTTATTTGCCGCTGATTCTTTGCTGGATAGGGTGTTCCAAGCTATCGCTCCTCTATATTTGATGGAGTTCCTCATAAAATTTGTCTCTGGGCTCGGGAGAACAATATCTCCGTTCTTCTACTTTCGCGGCTTGAGTTCCTCTAAACAAATAGGTCCTTAAGGTCATTCCCCTGTTTCACAGTGTGCAACTCTACTGTGCACAATGGCAAAATAAAAAAAAATTATGCTTATTTCTAGCTAACTACTGAGTATCACTCAGTCTTACTTGCATCTAACAACAAAATTCTTAGTTTGCATTTTGCGTGGAAATTAAGGTGTTTTCATAAGACTCGCCCCAGTCCCTTCACGGAGAAACCAGTTCTGAAGCTCGATTAACCACTGCTTTGTGAAATATCTGCAAAACCAACCCGGTGAACCTATTTTCTCTTTTTAGATTTCCAACCACAATATCGTTTGCCAACCACCATGAAAATTTAAGGAAAATCCTAGTGTTAGAAATATCAAATTTTGCACCTAATATCTTGTCAATGGACATTTTGGCCTACCTTCAGAGGTAACGAATTAGATTATTTTGTTGAATATCTCATTAGTTCTAGTTAGGAATAGTTTTCAAACAGATTTCACATTGAAAATGATTTATGAACAGGGAAAGAATTCTATGAAATGAGCCGTTAACTGTTCTCTTCAGAAAATAATTCCTGTTTTTGGCAAATGCTCTATAATAGTCCTTTTTGTCCAAACATGCAGAAATTACCATACTTTTTATTTCAATGCTTCGTTGCTGAGGAACAAGCATGGTGACCCCCTCTTTTTATTTCATTTTTGCAGTTTACATATGGTGAACCACACATGCGCAAAGTTTGGAAAATATCTGAGTGTAGGTTCTATTTTAGGGGAATGACCTTAAGCTCTGTGCACATGTAACTATTGCCAGTCCCCAACTGCACAGCAAAGAGAAAATTCCTAAAATTCTGAGGAAAGGGGGTAGAGTACCAATTTTTTTTTCATGAGTCAGAGATATCCTAGCCTTATTTACAACATGACGTGAGCATTTTTGTTTTGTTAAAAATTTACACCTGCTTATGACATCATAACTTCCACAAAAATTCATCTTTTTGTCATGCTTTGCACCTTGGAGATATTGGCACTGTGTTCAATTTTCACACATATACACCATATTTCGAGTTTTAAGGCCTTTTTTTTTGTTATGGTCACGTAACTTGCCAAATATAGTGGTTCCTTGAAAAATCTTGAAAACCTTTTAATTAATTGATATAGAAAGAGATGGTCCAAACAAGTTGTCCACTGTGGCAGTAAGGGTTTCCAAGATACAACAATTAAGAACTTTCCATAGCAACAATGTGGTAGTTAAGTGAGTTCCCCTTAAAAGGTACTCAATGCTGCCAAACACTTTTCCAGGAAGGAGGGGGGGGGGGGGGGGGGGGCTTCGTTTTTTAGCTTATTTTTAGAGGAATTCTATGATTTAAAATGGGTTGGGGAAATGACACACTCAGCCAATAACTAAACTGGTCTTATAACAGCTAGACCTGAGATTTGTAAGGCTTCTTTTTAGTTGGAGGGAGAGGGTAATTTTCACAATAATTTGTTTGGGAGGTAATTATGGTATCCCAATAATAGTACAACAATTGGATTTTTTTAAACTGCTTCAGTCCAGAACTCCTCTCAGATTTTGTTGTTTTCCTTCTGATAACTCCACCTAGTTCAAACCAGGTTTCACTTTAATGTTTTCTTTCATTCTCTTTTTATTTTCACAGGGTCTGGCAAGCAGTTGTCTGAAGATGATATTAATTTTAACCTGGTGAAAAAGTTTTTAAAGGGAGTTAGAAGCCAACTGTCACACGTAATAAATGATGAGTTACCAATTTATTTTTACAACAGGTTAAAACTTGTAAGGCAAATTGGAGATAAAAGAGATGGTGAGATGCTTGTCCCAGTTTGGGTACCCAGAAATGTAGCCTTGCTATTCTTTCACCCAACACCACATGAGTTTTTCACAGGGGCAAAAACGGAAATTGCAATATATACCCATGATGATGATGTGACAGAGGAAGAAGTAATTACTGGACCAATTGACCAGCAGATTCAGGACACTTTGTCTTACATTCTACAGACAACAACTGAAGAAGCTCGCCATGAGTTTGTTGCTTTTCCAACAAGAGCCCTCCGTGAAGCAGTTGTCAACGCTTTCCATCACAGAGGCTATGAAGAGTGTGACAATAACCCAATCAAGATTCACATCAAGCCGAACTGCATTGATGTCATTAGCTATCCAGGTCCTGATCCTTCTCTCAAACAAGAAGACTTCTCAGAGGGAAGCGAAGTACCATGTGTACCATCTAGGAACAGGCGGATTGCTGAACTCCTTAAAGAAAAGAAATTGGCTGAAGGGCGGTTCACAGGGGTAAGAACTATTTACAGAACCATGAAGAAGAACAATAATCCAAAGCCGTCCTTCGATTTCAATTCGTCATACTTCCGCGTTCGCCTTCCTGGCCATCCAAAGTACATTGCCTCCTCAATTTTGAGAGAGGTTGACAATCTTTGTACCAAAGGAGACAGACAAGAGGCCATAAAATATCTCAAAGGATTCCTTGATGAGCATCTTAACGAGGAACATTCCTTTTTAGGATCTGAAATGTTAATTTTAAAACTGATAGAGTTGCATGAAAATGACATTAACCACCCAAATATTCAACCTTATGAGCGCTTCATTTCAGAGAAGCTACAGCGGCGCATTCCACTAATTACAGAACTCTGCAAATGGTGTGTTGCCGAAGAAATCCAAGACATTTCAGAAGGTGTTGCCATTGTGAAGAGGTTGGTGGAAGAGGGTGCAAGATATGAAGATCTACACTCTGTTGTTACAAAAGCAGTGGACTTGTGCTTGAAGAGAAGTACCGATGGCCAACGGGTACTGTCAGCTGTCCAAAATGCCCACAAGCTATTTGAGGCCATGGGTGAGGTCACTCAGACCTATGGCTATGTTGCATACCACTTTGCATACTGCAAGTTTAACTTGTACAGAATGACAGCACATGGAATGAGACAAAGGAAAGACCTTGTAGGCTACCTCAAGGAAGCAGAAGATTATGTCTACAAGGCCATACAGCTCACAAACGAAGACTATTACAGGCACCATCTAGCCAAACAGTACCGCCTCCTCGGTTACATTAATTCAGAACTGTTTGTCATACAGAAGTCAACAGATGAAAAAGTCATAGATTGCTATGACAAGGCTCGAAGGTACGACCCAAAAATAAAAATTGACCAAGTGTCCATTCCACCTGGTCATCATTCCCAGTTTAGGCTCTTGGAAAGCCCAGAGTCCTCCGGTGAGTTTAACTGGAAGGTTTAACAGGATTAAGAGGGCAAGCTGTTTTTTCTTCTCTTACTGTTTTTCTTTTTTTGGAATTAATACATTAATTGACAGAATTTACAAAGAAATTAAAGCACTTATAACAGGTGACTTGCATGTACACTGTAAAGTAATTTTTTTTTAGAAACTTAAATAGTTACAAATTGAGGGAAGAATTCAACAATGAAGTACTAGCAGACTGAGTTGGAATTTGGGGGAAAGAAGTGTCTTGAATGAAGCATGAATTGTGTGCTGTGCAAAAAAGGTGTCCATGAGATTACTTAGTTTGTTCACAGGGACAAAAGATTTGGGTTTACTTGAAGGATGTATATGTTTAGACATTCCAAACATTTCTTTTGTTTATAAATATTGAGATTCAAGAATGTAAATTTTGAGATCAATGCAGTCTATGCAGGAAAACACTGCGGCACCAGAGATATTTTGCACCAAAGACTCCAAAAACTGGCTCTCACAGTCTTCTTCTTAGCCTCCCACGCAGACGTTCTTAGGGGTTCGTCACGCGTTCCTGCCCCACGAACGTCTGCTGAAACGAACAGCCACTTCCGTTCGTCGGCAAATTGCCTTTGTCTGAACAGACCAATCAGCATTGACTCATTATGACAAGTACATGCTGCGAAACAACGGAAATCATCACCTGTGGAGATATTTTCGCTTCCGGACGTGCATATAGTTTATACGATTGAAATTTTTCCTTCCATAACACCCTGCATTTTCTTCAGTGATTTCACTGAGAGAAGCGGCAAGAATTCCAATATTTGCCAATTTGTCTACCTGGTCTTTCATAAGATTTACAAGCGGCAAAACCACAACAACAAATAGTGACCAGCAGCTTCAAGAACTGAATTGTAAACAAACGATAGCGCTTGATAAATAAGTGACTTTCCATAACCAGTTGGAAGGTTTACGAACACATCAGTTTTCTTCTCCGCAAATTGCACTATGACTTCTCTTTGATAAGCATTCAACTCCCTTATACCAAACGTTTGGCACACATGACCAAAAACTACATTTAAGCTTCGCCATCCTGTCTAGTGTAATATTTTTAATATCAAACACGAGTTTACCCAAAATTGGGAAACGACTCCTGATTGGTCTGCAGTCGACGAACGGAAGTGGCTGTTCGTTTCAGCAGACGTTCGTGGGGCAGGAACGCGTGACGAACCCCTAAGAACGTCTGCGTAGGAGGCTATCTTCTTCTTTGTTGGGTTCAAAAACCCAATGACATATTCAAGACAACTCTGTAAGTCTTGACACCAACGAGTTCTAATATTCTAGGCTTCTTATAGAAAGGCAGGATGCCTGTTGACTACAGACAACGAATAATAATTAGTATACCATGACCACATAGTGTTACAATGTGTTGAATAATTAAGTTGGACACTATAACAAACTTAATCCTTTAAGCCACAAAAAGTAACTTGCATTTCTCCTTTCTTGTTTACAGTGAGATGCGCCTTACCGTGGCCACCCAACAAATTTTTTTACAAGTTAGCCAATCGGGATACGCGAATTTGATTAACGGTCACGCCTCCTTGCAAAGTCCAACAGGCAAGTGATGCAACAACGAATTATTGCAAACATGTCATGTTGTATTTTATGGCTAACTTGCAAAAAAAAGTTTGTTGGGTGGCCACGGTAAGGCGCGTCGCACTGTGATATTCAGTTGATTCTATTTAGGACTGGAGAATTTAAACATAATGACATTTCATCTTTGTTGATCATTTCTATCATTTTCAAGAGCTGTTTGTCAGTAGGGAGTTCTAAATTAGCTGCTGATCACTGTTGGGCTTAAAGGATTAAGCCACACCTATTAAACATCCAAGTACATACTGATTTGTAAAGGGCAATTTACACGGTTTGACTTTGTCGCATGCGTTAAGCTGTTGTGTATGTCACAAAAAATGTCGAAGGATTTTAAAACAACAATTGTAGGTTTAGGCAATGTTGAATGACGAGAGTTGTGTGCGATTTTTTGTATGACGCAAGCAGCGCGCGCTCTAGAAATGACATGCAACAGTCATAAGCAAAAGTTGTACCGTCTAAATCGGCCTTGAGATTTCCACAGACGCCCTATAATATCATCATTTACACACAGTTTGATTTCCATCTTGTATAGTTATACAAAATTAGAGTGAATTGAGAACTTCATTGACTCCAAGCAAATTATTTGTAGCTAGTTTCTCTTTCTTTACTAGCACCTGAAGGCTCTCCAACACAATACTGCACTGGTAGACCACCAAAAATATCCATTAATAATATTGTAAAAAAATCTGACCATTTCCCATTAAATGGGTCTGGATCCACGCCTGTTTCAAATAGATGACATTTCCTTTATTTCATCACTGTTGTTTTAAATTATTATGAGTCACAAGCTGTTAGCCCCAAATTGCTCAAGTCTGGTTCTATTTTAATTACCAACCATTATTGGGTTAGTGTAGATGTTGAACCCTGTATTTGCACCATCATACAGAATAGAAAAACAATGTATGTAATGCAGTATTCCTACATATTTTTGTTTTGAAGAATTAATGTGAAGAGAATATTTAATTTTTTATTTCCTGGCAGGAATATTTTAGGCTAATTTATTTTTGAGTACATTGTATACTAACTGCAACGTATGGGTATTAATTTTCATACCTTATTTTTTCTATCCATGAAATGGTTACCTAATGTTAATTGAATTAATTTACCTATCAAAGCAACACTGTAAGCTGTCTGTGTTTTGTAAACCATGACATGGTTACTTACTGTAAATATTTTTGCTTTGAGGAATGAATTCCTTTCTGTAGGATAGAATAATTTTTTCATTTTATGACAGGAATATTTTAATGGAATATTTTTAGAGTACATTTTGAGTACACTAACCTCAGTGTATGAGCAGTTTTATGTCCTGTGTTTTGCAATCCATGAAATGGTTACTAAATGTAAATTAGTTTTATCTAGGAAAGCAACACTCGTGTAGTGTGCCCTGTCTGTGTTTTCGAAACCATGAAATGGTTACTTAAAATGTAAATTAATTTCATCTATGGAACCAACACTATAAGCCATAATAAAAAAATTATTGTGAAGTGGGCAGAATGTATTCTGTTATTAAACAGCAACCTGGATTAATATGATTATTGTCTGGGGACTATTATCTGACAGTATCTCTTGGAAAAGGAAAGGAAAGTGATGTCCTCTTTGTGGCAAAATAAATTATTTAAATTGACACACAAGGCCTTCACAAGGGACTGCCAGTGGCTTCAGTCTCTAGGTTTTCTTTCAGTCAAAACAGTACCTAAGACAAAATCTTCAAACGTGATTGACACAATCAAAGTTTGGAGGAAAACAGTTTATCATTAATCTCTTACCAAAGACAGTCTTACTAGTTACAATCTGGATAGAAATACTCAGACTAGTGATGGCTGTTGAAGATGAAATAATTATGTTCATCAATGCTCTTGCCAAGTGAGTGCATGGCACTTTATTTACCCTTGATGTTCCAAGATTCACTGACCCTTTGAAACCATTTTACACGGAAGCCGGGCATTAAAACTAATAATATGACTAGTAACAAGACATTTGTATAAGGTATATAAAAAATTAAACTATGGATAGCGATTAGGGCTTAACAGTGTAGTGAACGTACTGAGACTGCGTGACAAATGTCATGGCCGTGGACTTGTCAATTTTACTTTGTATTGTTGCTAAGTGATTTACGTTGATTTCTCAATTTAGAATCACATGATTAAGCCGCTTCCAGTGCACATGCAAATCTAGTTTTCAATCAATTGGTTTTTGTACATTCTTGGATCGATTGGGACGCATTAAAGAACATGGTTACAAACTTTGCGAGTCTTCAGTGTTGCTGGGAGTTAGGGCAACTAAAAGATTCCCCACAACAGAAGAAAGCTCTCATCTAAAAGGAGACAAGTTTGCCACCTGTTTTAGAGAACCTGGGAGGTCAACAAAAGCTCTTTTCATAATGTTCAGTCAGGTTTGCAAAGAAAGAATTTATTATCATTGTTTTGAAGAGCATAAACATTTAAGGACGATTAGCAATTCCACAAATATGCTTCAATTCTTACAACTCATTGGAAACTAATAAGATTTAATGCTGAACCATTACCGACATGAACCTGGTGGCTACAGAAAGCTCATCAGAGCATTGGTTATGGACTTCAGATCAGAGGGTATCTACCCTGGTCCAATTATTAAGCGGGATGCCCTGAGGGGCATACCGTGTCTAAAAACAGGTAGATTTCTTTTTTTTTTCCTTCGTAGCCACAAATCTGTACATTAATTTATTCATTAAACTCTCCCCTCTCCCAGTCGGGATGTATTGTTCTGATTGTCTTCAGCAAAAGCAGGCCATTCAAAATTCATTCTTGTCGCGTATATCACGAGGGAGGGGACCCACTCACCCCCTACCTGTGTGACGTCAAGGCATCATTTGATTTATTCATTAAAATCGGATTAAATTTGTGGCGCCATATTGTTAACATGTCGTGGACTCGTGTGCCATTTTCAAACGATAATTTGGCCATTTGCAAGCGGTAAATCGAAAGAATAACTTCTAAGAAGCACTCGACATTTAAAACGGTGGAAATTGGAGAGTTCCTGGCAAAGGAATCATGCTTTGTTTGACAATCTTAGAGCCACAATGAAAGCCTGAAAAGAGGTCATTGAGAAGCTTACGTTATCGTAATGGAATTTCCGAAATTTCCGGTAAGACCCTAAGAAGCGTAACACAAGGGAAACAACATAACGTGATCTTCGTGACTCAAACTATTCCATTAGCAAGGATAGTTTTATCAATCTGCAAAGCATACAGTTGGAATAAATGAATCAGCTACAGCATCATATGTAAATACCAGCATAGGCATCTTGTTATTTTACTGCCCTTGGGCAAAACAGTCATCCACATGGCACACTTCAACCCTTTCAAGTCTATTTATGAAAATGGCCCAAAATGACCAGCACTTGCTACGAATATTAAAAAAAAAAAACAGTGGACTTGCTCTCATCAAGGGGAAGCCCCTTAGTTTAATTTATGTCAACTAATAAAACAATTATTAGGAACAAACCATGAGGTTGTGATCCAGCTAGTCAAGGTAGGTGCAGCGGAAAACATGAAAATATAACAATGAACACTGTACAAAATATTAATCTACAAACTCTAGAAACATTTACATAACATTGTTCAACATGATGACATGTTGCTGAAACATTGCTACTATTTAACTACTACTTAACCATACTCATTTAAGGCCATCAGGATTTTCAAAAGCAATTCCTTTGGTGCTAGCTAGAAGCTTCAAATATATGATGCACAGATGTGTCTTCAACCTTGGAATTCATTGAATTAGACAGATCATTATACTTATAATGACTAGAATGAGTGAAAAGTAGCCAACCCTCTCAAAGTAATAATTTTTGAAGTACATAATATAGTAAGCCAACAAACCAGGATAGTATAGGTGCATGTAGAAAAGGTACCAACTTCCCTTACCTACTGGTGGGGTCAAGTGAAGTCATATAAAGAAAATAACAAATGACTGACCATAAGCAGGAAACTGTTGAGTTCCTGGCAGATTAACATACAACAGGGCTGGACTCAGCTGATAGAGAGCCACCTGAACCAACTGGATTGAAGTCATGGCTAAACACTCATGCCAATATTATTCACACAACTCACTTGCCATGGCAAACAACTATTTGCATTACTTTATCGCACAGTGAAAACTAAGTGGCCGAGAACACCACTAGCTAAAGGAGATAATGTGAAGTTTATAATCACTCCAAACTTACACAGTGAAATCTAACATCCTAATCCCACTAGCTAAAGCAACATAGAGTGATGCTCTGTTAAATGATAGCGAGTAAACGGGACTGAATGTATTCCTTCCAGCATAGTACATCTGCAAGAAAGAGACAACCACACTTTAATGAAGTAAGTAACTTAATAAATGGTCTCAGTCAGCTGGCCAAAGGCACTTCAAACTAAGGGCCTGTTCACATGGAGGTGGGGGACCCCGGGAAGGTGAGGTATCCCGCCTACCCATAGTCAAAAAAGAGCTAGCCCCTAAGTACTGGGGTGAGGTTCAAAATGCTATCGCGTGGTTAGTATTTTCTTCACTGCATTTTGAAGATGAAATCGGTGCAAAAGCTCACCAGGCTTGTAGTGGTTGGCAGCCATGTTGTTTTGGTGGGCTTTGATGGAATAAAGAAATTATTCAGAAATAAAGACATATGCCCGGACGGACATCACCCCTGCTAAGCGGGTTACCCCACCTTCAGAATTCACATGGAGAAAACTCACCCCAGCTAAGTGCTTGGGTTACCCCAACTTCAGTGTTCACATGGAGAAAACTCACCCCAGCTAAGTGCTCGGGTTACCCCAACTTCAGCGTTCACATGGAGAATACTCACACCAGCTAAGTGCTCGGGTTACCCCAACTTCAGCGTTCACATGGGGAAAACTCACCCCAGCTAAGTGCTTGGGTTACCCCAACTTCAGCGTTCACATGGAGAAAACTCATCCCAGCTAAGTGCTCGGGTTACCCCAACTTCAGCGTTCACATGGAGAATACTCACCCCAGCTAAGTGCTCGGGTTACCCCAACTTCAGCGTTCACATGGGGAAAACTCACCCCAGCTAAGTGCTCGGGTTACCCCAACTTCAGTGTTCACATGGAGAAAACTCACCCCAGCTAAGTGCTCGGGTTACCCCAACTTCAGCGTTCACATGGAGAATACTCACACCAGCTAAGTGCTCGGGTTACCCCAACTTCAGCGTTCACATGGGGAAAACTCACCCCAGCTAAGTGCTTGGGTTACCCCAACTTCAGCGTTCACATGGAGAAAACTCATCCCAGCTAAGTGCTCGGGTTACCCCAACTTCAGCGTTCACATGGAGAATACTCACCCCAGCTAAGTGCTCGGGTTACCCCAACTTCAGCGTTCACATGGGGAAAACTCACCCCAGCTAAGTGCTCGGGTTACCCCACCTTCAGCGTTCACATGGAGAAAACTCATCCCAGCTAAGTGCTCGGGTTACCCCAACTTCAGCGTTCACATGGAGAATACTCACCCCAGCTAAGTGCTCGGGTTACCCCAACTTCAGCGTTCACATGGGGAAAACTCACCCCAGCTAAGTGCTCGGGTTACCCCACCTTCAGCGTTCACATGGAGAAAACTCATCCCAGCTAAGTGCTCGGGTTACCCCAACTTCAGCGTTCACATGGAGAATACTCACCCCAGCTAAGTGCTCGGGTTACCCCAACTTCAGCGTTCACATGGGGAAAACTCACCCCAGCTAAGTGCTCGGGTTACCCCACCTTCAGCGTTCACATGGAGAAAACTCATCCCAGCTAAGTGCTCGGGTTACCCCAACTTCAGCGTTCACATGGAGAAAACTCATCCCAGCTAGGCGGGTTACCCCAACTTCAGCATTCACATGGGGAAAACTCACCCCAGCTAAGTGCTCGGGTTACCCCAACTTCAGCGTTCACATGGAGAAAACTCATCCCAGCTAGGCGGGTTACCCCACCTTCAGTGTATACATGGAGAAAACTCACCCCTGGCCCAGCTGGCTGGGTAACCCACTCGGTGCGGTACCCCACTTCTCATGTGAACACGATCGAGAAAAAAAGAGAGATTGTATGGAGAGATTGGTTACCCCACCGAGGCGGGGTACTTCACCTACCCAGGATCCTCCACCTCCATGTGAACACTGGCCCTAACATCAAGTATACAATTCATAAGAAATAAGATTCTTACCCGAACACACTTCCTAAAGCGTTTGTCCCATATTCGGACCTAAGAAAACAAGAAAACCATAAAGCCTTATTTAAGTGACCAAATTTTTGCCACACTGTACACCTCTCAGATTTTTTCAAACTTTCCGCCACAAGAAGGGAAGTCTTACAGTCCCACCTTCTCTCACCAGGTAAGGCTCTTTCTCTTCAAGGAATTCATGTCAGAGGTAGCTTAAGCTCAGTTTCCAATAGGAGGAACCTGATGGTGATTTATAACTTTGTATTGAAAATTTACTTCAGTTCTCAAAATGCTAAACTACAGCCATAAATGTAGTAATGAGCATTGCACTGTTGGCAATCTTTCCATGCATTCAGTCTTTTAGGATGAAGTGGGCAGCCAAGTACTTTCTTTCATCCTCAATGCAATTTTTAAGGACCCATAAAAACATCTTGAAAGTACTGTACCTCCAAAAACACCAAGCTATGAGTGATTTTCACATCAATTATTTTACCAAAAATTTGCGTTGTGAAAACCCTTCGCCTGACTTTCTTTGCATGCCATCATATTAATTTGTGACCACCTGGCTCCAGTTGTTCAAAGACCGGATAACTTTATCCGCTGGATAAGGCACTCTTCAGCGTCTAAAATATACTTCATGTTAAATGTCGTCCAACGTTTTCGTACACTCCCATACTAAGCTGTGGTTAGAGAGCACATATTCGCTTGTGCACGAGGAAATACTGCAATCTTTCCACAGATTGGAACTGTCGGATAGTGACTTATCCACTGGATAAAGTTATCCAGCCTTTAAAAAACTGGGGCCAAATGTCACCATGTTTTGACCTAGCAAAACCTGGAAGTCTGGGGAGGGGGACTGCGATGAAAAATATAGTATTACTTGCCTCAGAATTTTTGTTACATTTACTAGCAGTTTCAATCACTTAATTTAATTTCTGTAACCTTCTTAGAATTCTAAAATGTCTCTTTGGTGTTTCAATGTCATTATGATGAGATTTTAAAATGTGTGTGATCAAGAAGGAGAAGAAAGGAAAATGCAGATGACTACTGGGAAAAATACTTACACTGACTGTAGCTTTGAAGATTAATCCAAGCAAAATCAAGTAACATTAAATTTTTGCAAATTATAAACAACATACCACTCCGTATCTGTTAGTTCCACTTATCACCATCCATTTGTTATCAGATTCAACACAGTACACCACTGAGTCATGGGGATCTTCCCACTTCAACACGCACGAAGAAGCACTGCAGACATAAAAAGATACAAAAGATCTACATTTCTAAAGCTTCAAAAAAGGGGGCAACAACCTTGACAAATATTTAGCTGTGGGAGTACAATGATATAATGTTCACACTCTAGCACAAAGGTTTGTGCCAACACAAAAGCTATACCACTAACCAGATAGGCCTTTTCAATAACATCAAATGGGCAATGGGTTTTCATCATAGCACCACTCTGCTATTCTGGTCATGAAAGTGGGTACATGAGTGCCAAATTCACACCTTATAAATAAGTGTTTTAAAACCAGATTTGGTTCCTATTTGGCATAGTGTTTCAATTTGTGTCATTGCTGTTTGCAAGCAATCACTTTCTTTCCTGGCATTGGGTATGGAACAAACAATGCCTGCAGTGTATACCACTCTATTGATATCATTTTACTTGGAAAAACGAAACATCAACAAAACACAATATTATTAGTAGTAGTATAGCATGGCCTGTATAACAAAAACAATAATATTATTATTAAATTCCAAAAACAACTACAGTAACACTGACTTCATCCGGACTCTGGACTACAGATTATCATTTGAATCGTTTCTTTCTCACCTATAATTGTTTAGTCGTATGTCCCATAGCCTTACGGTGGTGTCATAGCCACAAGATAAGAGTGTGTGTGGTGTCTCCCACTTCAATCCACGAACTCCTGCTCCAAGCCGGTTTACTCCTGACACCAGGCTACTGATCAGCCTTCCACTGCAAATAAGAAAGAATCAAGACTAACAAATCATCAAACCCTGGTTCCCATTACAACTTGAACCAAAAGGTGTGCCAGTTTGTAAATTTTGTGGTGCAGTCTAGTTCTGTATTTATTTATTAGACAACGTCAGGAGCCTCACAAATGTGTCTCATAAATGTTTGTGTTTGACTATATTATTTTGTAAACACAAATCATTAACATAGATGAACAAAAACAAAGGAAAAGTGTGCATAAATCAGGACTAAATCTGCAGTTTATTTACTGTTTTTCATTGCAGCAACGTTAAACACCTTCCTTTCTTTGTGAATTACTAAATGCATAAACTTATTTAATTAATAAATAAAAGTCAACTTTTCACAATTTTGAATAATAATTACAACATTCAAATGAAGGCTGCTAAGCACTACTTTTCTGCAGTACATGATGGTTCTACCTTTTAAGTCTTGACTACAATGTATCCAAGGAAAAACTGTTGTTATCAATATGATTCTCTGCCTTTGAGTATTGTACAGTGCTAGTTCCAGAAAAAAACCATACCCACCACAAGGAAGGTCATCAGAAATTCCTAGGGGGAGGGGGTCTTAAAAGCCACAATTTAAGAAGCAAATGTATGAAGCTAAACCGGAATTTCCCAGAGGGAAGGAAGGGGGGGGGGGGGTGCAAAACAAATAGCCTTCAATGGGGGGAGTCTGAATATTTTCTGAAACTGCACATACCATTTCATACAGTCAAGCTTATACAGAGTAATTTTCTCTCATGCTCTTCATTTTTTCCAAGTCAGTGTGTGATCATGTAATATCTGATCCCACAAACAAACTCACCTATCAATATCCCAAAGCAGTAATGGTGACACTCCTCTGGTATGACCACTGCCGCCACTCACAACACTCCTAGGGTGAAAAAATATGATTGCCTGTCAAGCCATATTTACAGTTTTTGTTTAGCTTCTTCTTCAAATTGGCCTCAAATTTCACATGTTATTTCTACAAATAATTTATTCCAAAAACATTGCCTTGTTGTATTACTTGAAAATTGGCCATTCCCAAAAAGTTCTAAACTTAACAAGGAAACAGTAGTTTGAGAATAAACTGTACACATTCAAAACTTGAGGCACATTTGAGTGAACACTAAAAATACCCAATTTGATATAAGGCAGTAACGTGTTCCCAGCACAGGGTTCATACTCTTTTGAGCTTTTAAAATTCCATGAATTTCCAGGTTTTCCATGACCTGTACGAACCCTGCAGCACATAATTTACCAGTAATTCAGTCTGACTAAATTAACGGCCAAAAGCAAAAGTTCAGACACTTTTGAGTGAAACAAAAAATATCTTCAGTTGCCAAACTGCATTCAGCTCAAATATTGTTGAATAAATGTTGTTACAGCTATCCAACTACCCACTTAACAACAAAAGAAGAATGAAATCAACTTAATTGAAGAAATCTGTTCCCTTGCAGCCCATAACCATATCTTACAGTTATTGTATGTTATCACCTCATACAAGAGATCAGAATAAACAGTTTTACTAATTTTACATAAGTTGTACTGGAAGAATATATTTTTAATGTCTTTCTTGATTCTGACACAACACTTAGTGCATGCTCTGACATTAAGTGTGTAAAGAAAAATAATTTCTCATTGAATAAATACCTGGTGCTTGGATTGAGACAAACTGACCAAACATTGTCCTGAACATGAATGGTGTGAACACAAGAGGTGTTTTGTTGGGACCAGACCTTTTAAAGGGCAAAATTATATGACAAAATTAAATGGTCAACAAGGCAGCCATGAGGTATGAGAAATGATTGTTTTTCTGCCATCTTTGTCATGTTGTGTAAAAAAGTGGGACCAAAACATTTCAAACACTTAACTGTAAAAAAATGTGACGTCTGAACCAACTAAGTTCATAATATTAATATAGACAAACCTGTATAAAAAACATTCTGAAAATTATTTAAACATTATAAAACATATATTGTGTCATGGAGTACAATGTAATGGAGGCATTTTAGCCTGTTCCAGGGTCCTAGAGACACGTGCGAAGGAAAGGGCGAGGGGACGAAAACGAGGGGGGCTGGCGGAGAGAAAAAGAGGGAAAGAAGAGGAGCCTGTAATCATTTTCTTAAACACCTCAGCCGCCCACTTTTTCCAAAATGTGTCAACATGTCAAAATGTCAAACTTTTCATTGTCACGGGTTTCGATTACTCGCGCGAGTTCTCGAGTTCGCGCGGTTGTCCATACATCGCTTCGATGTCGTGGACACTGAAAGGTTCTCCGGGTTTGGGATTTCAACCCTAAAAATCCTGTAGATTTTGCCAAAAAAATTGGCGTGTCTTGGAACGAAAGTTCCCCGGGTGTCCTTGTTCAACGCCGTTCGAAATAAGAAACTTATTAACGCGACGTTATCGAGCGACGAGACTCTAGTGTTGGCTGATAATGTGTCTTCGCTTGGTTGTGTCTTCGCAAGCTTTTAAGAAACGAAGAGCTTTCCAGCTTTTTTTTTTTTGCCTCACTTGTGCAAAGACCCTGGCCAGAATTTATGGCACGTTTAATGTTAAAATGGGGTTAACAGACCTGCACGACTCCCACTGTGTGTCCGTTGTTTTGATAAAAGCCTTTTCAGTTTTGCTTTTACAAGCATGTCTTTAAGCGATTTTCCTTTTGTATAAGACATTCTTCCCTTTTGATCATTTGTTAAAGTTTATCAGCTCGGATTAACTGCAAGATTTCAGGTAGCGCTAAATAAATTTTATCTGTAAAGCCACAGGATCCGTGGATTAATATTTCTTTATGCTATTGTATATCGCTGCGGGAAGATTTAAATTGCCGCAGGATGTTTGTTTATCACGGATATAGGTGTAACAGATCCTCGTCTTTCAAAGCTTATCATTGTTGTCTCTCACTTTCAAGAGCTATTTGCTCCTTCCTGAGTACTTTAACTTGCGGAAAATCTCGCAGATAATTCTCTAAAACTCATCAAAACCACGCGCGTGTGACACACTCGCCATTTTGACTCTTTCAGATTCTTTGGCGATATCTTTCATGTGATGTGTGAACTGTCAAAACTGACCAATCAGAAGGTATACCGGGAGCTTGTATACCGGCATGAGATGTTTAAGAAAATGATTACAGGCTCCTCTTCTTTCCCTCTTTTTCTCTCCCCCATTCCCCCCTCGTTTTCGTCCCCTCGCACTCTCCTTCGCGCCTCTCTCTAGGAGCCTGGAACAGGCTAGAGGCATTTTTGAAACAAATGTAATCTCACTGAGATAAAAAAGAGCCAGTTGACAAGAATTATTATTATTATTATTATTATTATTATTATTATTATTATTATTATTATTATTATATTAAATATACCACTCTCTTTAGAAAGGGTTGTACATAAATCAAAATGAAATCATTTTTGCTTGGTGCCTTCTCAGTATTACACTGAAAAGCACTGCATCTGTCTCTTCCTAAAAAAGTGGTAACCAGTACCTTTACAGTCTTATCTCTTGATCCTGTCACAATCACGTCATCAAAACAGTCCACACTATGAACATCACTAGCATGACCAAGGTAAAGGCCATCACATTTGCTTGTCTGAAGGTTCCAGGTGCGCACTGAATTGTCCATACTGCAGGTCACCAACTGATTACCAATAATGACAAATTTACAGACATCGCCATGGTGACCACTAAAGGTCTTCACAGGTTGCCACGGTGATTGACCCTTGTTACGCTTGCTACTCTGATAAAGGATGATATCAGCAGCTTCTGCTACATACAGCTGGTGGGGTCTTCCAAGTTGAATCCATGGCATAAGGCTTAAAGTAAAAGGATACTGTAAGTATAAATGTTGTAGGTTAAAATGAATCCCAGGTTAAAATTATTTCAACCTACAATCATCAACAAATCTTTTTGGGAAGGTTACTCAACAAGGCGAAAGAAAGTGGGTCTCTGTTATTGAAATCAGCAAATTTATTACTTTCATATATTTAGGGCTTTTGTTTGTCATCTCTCCTTCCCCCCTGCCCCCCCCCCCCCCCCCCAGCCTGTTCAATGTTGGATGCCCAACAATACATATACGCGGCAACATTCACTTTAAGCTCAACATTGAAACAGGGGAGGGGAAGAAAGTGTAATCGAGGTAGAACTTTGGAATCTTCCCAAGAGTATTGTCAACGATTGTAGGTTGATTTGAAATTTCCTTTGTTTCAGATGTTAACTACCCAACCTTAATAAAGGATAATACAAATCAACCAAGGTTGAAATCATTTTAACCTGGATTCATTTTAACCTACAACATAAACATTACACAATTGAAACTACCCTTGTTGCATTGTCTAAACATTTGACTATTTATTGTGGTTTCAGTTTGTTATATTTTTTTATATATCCCAGTACTTGCTAGAACGCAGACGTATTTCCGGCTGTCGAGATTCTCTCCGCCGAAAAATAACATCTGCGTACCCGAGCCGCAAAACGATTTCCGTGACGTAGAAAATTTAAGCCAATCACCGTTTAGCTCATAAAATCACAGAACCACCACACGAGATTCGTGCGCGGTGTACACGTTAACTCGTGGAAAAACAAAGGCGCGCAGTATGGGAGACGCGTTTAGCAAAGTTTACGAGGTTTTCGGTATTGAAATGTGAAATAAGCACCAGGAGGATTCAATCAAGTATGTTGTAGAAAATGAAAAGGATATTTTTGTCAATTTGCCGACGGGGTTTAGCAAGTTGTTGATTTATCAAGCGATGCGCATAGTGTTTTCGTCTGTGCAGTCCACTTGTGAGAAATCATTTATATCGTGGTCGGTGTGCAATTTTGTATGCTAGTTCTGTGGCATTTGTTTAGGTTTATCGGCTCGGATTAACTGCAAGATTTCAGGCAGCATTTGATAAATGTTATCTGTGAAGACATATATAGGACCCGTGATTTCGTTACTCGTGAGTTCATGCTTGTATCTCCATCATTTTGTGTCTTAGCGCACATCCGGCGTTAACAAATGTTGACAGTCCGGCCCGGCTCGCTCCACGTACGACTCCTGCAGTTCAATTGATAGTAAACCATTTATAGCTTAGCTCTGCCCGGCTCCACGTATGAATCCTGCATTTGCAAATAAATTGACAATAAAGTATTCATAGCTTAGTTCTGCCCAGCTCCACCTATGAATCCTGCAGTTCGCAAATAAATTGATAATAAAGCATTCATAGCTTAGCTCTGCTTAATGATGTTTATCTTGATCAAGAAGGGACATACTCATATAAACCGAATGGAGGTTTTCTTACTGACAATTCTTAGCCTTTAAGATTAGATTTCGAAATGCCATTGTGCATGCTAGCTCTGTCGCGTTTGTTCGTCGCGTGGACCACTCGAGTGTCATTCTATCATGCAATCTGATTGGCCAACGAGAAAACAAAAGCTTCTACGTCACGGAAATCATTTTGCGGCTCGGGTACGCAGACGTTATTTTTCGGCGGAGAGAATCTCGACAGCCGGAAATACGTCTGCGTTCACAGGCTGAGTACTTGCATTAAAGGCTAGCTGGGGGTCATAAGCTGCACAGACCCAACAAATCTCAAATTTAGTCTTTTAATGAATCACTCAAGCTGCAGCTTGTTCAAGACAAAAGTGCTGATATAAATGGGTCAGTTTGATCATGCCTTATCTCAGATGGGAACACTTTGGGCCAACTATTTAAAATAAACAACAACAAAGAAGTGGTAAAATAAGTCCAAATCAAGGTTACTAGAACTTTCAAGAAAAGCCACTGACAGCTAAACAGTGTCTAAAATTGCACTACAAGTTGCATTCTCCCATCACAAAGACCATATAATTTAGTTATCATTTAATATTAAAGTGTGGCTATTGTTTTGACCCACACTTCCATGTACTACTCTCAAAAGAACACCACTATTGCTTTTGTTTTCTTTCAACAGATGGTTTGTATACAAAACTTTTTCAATTAACCTCTCACCCAACAGTTCAAACCCTAGCTTAACGAACCCCCTTCATATGACCAAAATTTCAAATAAGCACGTCCCCCCAAGTAAGCACCCCCTCCCCTCCCCTTCTGTTTCTATTTGGATGTGTACTGAGATAACAAAGGTTGAGTATCAAAGGGTTGGTCTTGTTTATCAAGTACCATTCAGTACAATCATCCTTACATGTTTACAATAATAGAATCAAAGTTGATACTGGTCTTGACTATGTCATACAACAAACCAGTTTCTTTTATTGCAAGTTGCATTTTACAATCTCCTGGTCCATCTATTTGTACTGTGTGTACAAATTAAAGAGTAGACTGCTTGCAGTCTGTTTTCTCTCAAAGTTTGTGTCATGGTAACACGCAGCGAAAAATTGGGATGAGAAGGATTGGCACCAGACTTGATCAGTGCGCAAGAAGAGAAACCCCTTTTCTCGTCTTGCCACAATCCCTTCTCGCTATTGTAGCTTGGTCTCGTCTGATTCATTAACCCTCAATGGATCTTAAGAGAAAAGAGGACCTGCAAGCAGTCTAATTAAAGTGTGGCACTATTACAACTATGTAAAGAGCTTTGCATTTTAAATTAAATTATGTACAGGTTACCATATGCTGTTGTTACCATGAACATGTTCATGTAGCACAAAAATAAATGCTCATCTGGCCACAATTTCACAAAAACTATACAAGAACCCCCCCCCCCCCCTTCCCCCCGCCCCATTACAGAACTGAGATGGTCCAGTACCCTTAAGTTTCAGTCTTGAGTATTTTAAATGTCGAGAGAAATTTACACATTCAACTCACTTAAATTTAAACTTGAGGAGACTTCTATCTTTGCAGTATCCATGTGTCCAGTTCCAGGAGACCCTACAGAGTTCTTTCCAGTCCCATCCGCATCTAAAACAAGCATCTTTACTATAAGCCTCATCAGAAAATAACCTGAGATAACTGCCAGCCCACTAAATTAAAAACTCTTAATTACTCACTTCCTGTCAGAAGGTTGCACGTTCACACAACGCAGAGCAATTCTTCGCCATAAAGAATCATCCCTCGCCAGACGGTAGAGATTTCTACTCACACGGGATAGCACAGACAGGCTTCTGGCGTCACAGAAACGCAGAATGGCCAACAAAACATCGTCAGGCAAATTGTTCAAATTTGCAGCGCTTTCCGTCCCGCTCTGGGGCGAAGACATGAGACAAAATCGACGCAGAGAAACAGAAAAACAACCCCTTCTCTAACAGTGACTTCGTTATCTGTCTCATAATAAAGAAAGTGGTTTTTTTTCCAAGTTTTTCTAGAAACACATCCGAAGATTATGCAGGATAGGAACAAACACAACTAACATTAGTTTCCAGCTCACCACAGTGGCGCAACATCATTCCCAGTAATCCTAGCGGTCTTGTGACTTTCCCAGCATGCAGCACGGGAAGAAGTATGTTTTTTTTTGTCTTTTTTTGGCGGGAATTCTTTTTCATTTCCTATCTGTTCAGTGTTATTTCGAACGAGCTTCTTCTAAACCGGGCATTCTTATTAATTATTTATGCTAGTTAGACGAGACACCGGAAATTCGAAAGGGAATTGGAGGGGAATCAGACGCGCTTGAGATCGCAAAGGTCTACCCACGCCCGGGCTGCCACGCAGCGTAGACAGGTACAGAAAGCTTGACGGGTATAATAACTGAGGGGTATTTCCAACTACTTAGATCGATACGGAACTTGGCACAGAAACATTAAACAAGCATCGAGGACATCGACTTTATTTTGGGAAAAGCCTAGGCGGCCTGGGAACGAGTCAAATTTCTGCAAATTTCTGATCGGACTGCGTAGAAAACTTAACACGACAGCGACATGATAGAGACCAAACCGAGAATCAACAGAATGCGGCAACTGTGGACAGCTGTTTCGAGTTGGTTGGCTCTCGTCAGCACGGTGTAGCACAGCAAAAGGTAAAACAACCAACGCGAGTCGAGTTGTCTACCAAATGCAAGTGGTAGTGATTTCGGATGGGCCCAAATTCAGACCTTCGTCCACGTCATAGCCCGTGACTACGAACAATGAACAAAAGAACTGAAATATCATGTCGCTGTCGCAATAAGTTTAACGAGAAAAGCAAAACTTTCCTTCACAAGTACATGGCCAAGCCATGTTAAAGAGAACTACAGCATATCGGATCTGAAAAGATCTACGGTCCAAAACATAAAAGCAAACAATCTGCCAGGAACTGCACAACGAAAATGCTGCAAGTATATGCAGCGGGATCTGTGAAAGATCTAATCAGCCAAAAATATAAATGACTCAAATTTCTACAAGGCTGATCGGACTGCGTAGAAAACTTAACACGACAGCGACATGATAGAAACCAAACCGAGAATCAACAGAATGCGGCAACCGTGGACAGCTGTTTCGAACTGGTTGGCTCTCGTCAGCACGGTGTAGCACAGCAAAAAGAGAAAGTAGAACAACCAACGCAAGTTGAGATGTCTACCAAATGCACGGGAACGAGGATGGTTTGAAGAGACCAGCGGCGTAAGGCAACTATAATTGAAATCTTTCAACAAGGATCAAAATGCCTTATAGAAAGTCCTTGTTTCCACATCGTTTCAGACCTTTGGATGAACAGCGTGATCTGTTGTGATTCTTATTTGAAACCTCACTTATGACAGCCGGCCAATACGGTTCGGTGAGTTGTTAGCCTCTCTCGCAGACGCTCTTTTGGCTCGTCACGCAATCTTTCCTCCTCAACGAGGCGAGGAGGTTGGGAAGGAGGTCATCAAGAGAGTGTGTCCATATCATTAAGATGTCGTCTATGAAACACCACCATATGTATGGTGGCTTACACGTACAGAATAAAATTTTCAACCTCGTTCCCAGGGTCCTTTCTTTTCCTCCCTCGTATCTCGTATGATCGTATCTCGAGGGACAGAGAGAGGACCCTGCAAACGAGGTTGTAAAAATTTTCTGGCTTGTTGCACAGGTTACCTTTAGCTGGGTTGCCTGTACCAGGAGTTCATATACCATGGTGCAGCGCGAAAAAGAGACAGGAGAACAAGAATAGCAGACTTCTTCTACCCTTTTCCCTTCGCCTTGTTTTTTAGGTTCTTCGAACCATGAACGACCCACTACAGCTGGAATGGGCTATTGGATGGGGAACGGAGCTTGACCTTATAAAGATATTTGCTGATTTCCTTAGGCCAAATACGACAACTGATCATTCTATTTTTACTCAATGAGTTTTATTTTAAGGACGTTCGCGCTAATTGTTTATGCGCATCTTTAGTGCGCAAGTAACGCACACGCCACGCAATGTCACGCGCAAGTCATGGTTGACGATACACGGAGGTAAAACACACATGTCAGCCGATGTGACAGCATTAAAAAGGGGAAAAGGAGGAAATTCATTTCCGTTGAACAGTTTTAAAAACGAAAACTCGACATGAAACGATTAGACAGGTTAAGGTTGCAACAAAAAGCAGCAAAAAGTTCAAGAAAAGGCGTTGATACGGTCCTGCGGGTATTTCGCGACAAGAGATTTATATATTTACATGACCCTCGATATAACAAAATAATTGAAATGCAAAACTTTGTGTAGTCTACTCGTCAAACGAGTCACCTTTAAGCTTTTTTAAGTTTTGATAGTAAACGAGAAAGTCTTACCTTACAAGAGAGCAATTTTATTGATCACCAATCCCGTGTACGTACAATCAATCTCCACATACCCATTCTAGGTAAATAAATAAGCTTACTTCTCACATTTTCGCCTCGCTAACGGCCATAAATGCATTTTCTTGGCATTGGCTAAACAGCTGTATAAGTTTTAAAGGTTTGAATAACGATAAACAACTTAAACGATCAGAGTTTTGACAGCACACTCAATCGAAAGCAATCATTGTAAGCTGTGCATGATGGGATAGATATCCCTGTTTGGGTTCCAGTGCTTCTCTGACCTGTCACGCAAAAACGTGACTTTGGAATCTGTCACCACAGCGGCTAGCTTGTCTTCATTATAACTCTCTTAGATGTTTGGTGACCCCCACTTTTTTTTTAATTGATCACTTTCTTTATCGATTGTCTACGTTTTAGAGAAAAATGAAAAAAATCTATGGGGCAGAAGTTTGATTATTTTCTATTTTTCTGTCCACGCGCCATCGAATTACACTCTTTTTTGTCTGTGTGACGAACGCGAATGTCCTCTTTAAGGGCTACATTTAATTACAAGGATGACGCCAGTTGGACTAATTTACGAAACATATACGCTTAGATAAAATTTGACTAAAATAGTTTGTCTCCACTTACTGATCTTGAATATTTTAAACTTAAAACTGTGGAGATCATTTTGAG
This sequence comes from Pavona decussata, assembly GCF_977016875.1. Lineage (NCBI taxonomy): Eukaryota > Metazoa > Cnidaria > Anthozoa > Scleractinia > Agariciidae > Pavona > Pavona decussata. Next base: position 995,408 of record NW_028145461.1, read on the forward strand.
TTACGAAGGCCCAATTTTTTCAAAATCAGGGTATTTTTCCAGCACTGTATCTCTGAAACGAAGTCGGTGACCCCCATTTTTTTTTGCATTTCTGACATCAATAACTTATTAGCTGATCATACATAAAATATGAAAAAAATCTGTGGGGCAGAACGTTTTCGCGCGAACGTCCTTAACCTAACAGAATTCATTTGCTTGTTTGTATGCCGATTAAACATAAAATGTTTTTAAATGTTAGTTTTGTGGGTTTTTTTTAACTAACATTAAGCATTTTTGTTTTGTTCTCTGTCCTAGTGTTTAGGTCTTACGGCAGGTAAAAGAACTGATAAGATTGAGTCATAAATACAGATCTTTCATATATTATTTATCCTCAAAGTTTAGAACAGTAATCTGGTTTTTTGAGGTGAATTGATTGGGAATGGACACTGGTCTTGTGACTTGGATGGTCATTTCGTGATTAGAGATCATTTGACCGTTTGGTCTGTAAATTCAACGGTTGGTTTCAACTGAAACTGGTCACTTGTGTAATGCAGCTTCCTCTTGAGAGGTGCATAGCTTTTTGTCTGTGCGAATTTCTAGTCGGATCACTGTCTTGTTTCGTTTTCTACCATCGCGGGAAAATCTTTAGAATTGGGAGCAGAGGGGGGTACGGCATCAGTTCAAGATCAGACCTGTAGTATCTTTTGCCCGACGATACTTTCCCTGTTCGAACCTCGCAGCAGTTTTCAAAACAAGCTAATGACACCTTTAACTTTAGATTTTAGTACAAGAACGAGTACAAGGTTTTCCAATTAATAGACAAAGAACGCGTAAGAGTGAACGAGTACATAAACGCAAAATGGGACTGGGAAGAGAAGCCATAACTGACGAATGATCAGACAAAATTGCTGGTTTCTCAACGTTATCAGTCTCTTTTTGCAGAGCCAGTTAGCCGTTTACCAAAAGTCAGACAAGAATAATGAAATTGAAATCCCGGAAACATGGATGCCAACGATCAAACAACACCACAGCCATCGATCGATACCACAGAGGACACCTGAGGGAACAGCATGTACTCTGACTGAACTACGATAGTAAACCTTTAAACAATAACAGCTCAACTATGGTGCTACTTATGAACACAAAGCCAGTCGACACCATCATCTAATGAAGATCATGAGCAATATTGCAAGCCAAACATGACAAAAGTAGGTTGAGTTTAAAATCTATCAAGTTTCAGTAACTGATATGTAAGATTATGAAGTCAATGTATGAGAATTGATTTCTTCACGAGAAGTAGGGTACCAAGTCGTAATCTCCATTCGAGATTGAAAAACTACCATACGACTGAGAATCAGAATCAGCCATCAATAAGCAGAAGTTATTAGTCGAGAAAAAGATAAATGCGGTGGTATAACGAAAAATCTTGTTTATCTATTGAGAATTAGAAATCACTATGAGATGAAATGAAATCATGTAAGAACTCCACTTCTCAAACTCATTAATAATTCATGCATTCAAAAGCCAATAAATGACCTCCATTTCGGTCAGGTGGATGAATCTTGATACCCCAATGAAACACCAGATGAAACACCACCAGGTTTTCATCTGAGATGAAACATGTTTTTCATCTGAGATCAAACATTTGCATTTTAATGAGATTAATTTCTTATTGTTTCATTTGAGAAGACATGCCAAAAACTCGGGCTTCGTGCTTTATCACGGGTTCCAAATACCTCGAAACAGATGAAAGCACTCGGCCTGCGGCCTCGTGCTTTCATCTGTTTCTCGGTATTTGGAACCCGTGATAAAGTACTCGCCCTCGTTTTTGACATATTACTTCTCAAACTCATTAATAAATCAAAAGCCAAAGACAAAGGAAATCATGCACCGTGACGTGTTTGGATATCTGATGAAAAACTCCTCGTTTTTGCATCCTTAATTTCTCCTTCAAAATCAGTTTGTTTGAGAAGTTGTATCACTCAAACACTCGTCACAGTGTTTCATTACAATATCAAAAACCTCGAAGTTCGTCAAAAATACTCCGCTACGCGTCGTGTTTTCAATTCTCTTCTCGGCCGGTTTGATATGTGATGAAACGATGAAACACTGTGTCTCGTGTTTGATATATTACTTCTTGAGTCGATTAGATTTTTGGACAGCGAGCATAAGTCGGTCAGCAGTCAGTAATGACCGTGCAGGATCACTCAAAATGGAGGAACAGACTGCTTTGGGCTTAGAGGACGTTCTAGAGTTTTTGGTTTCCCTCAGCTGTACCACCGATACTGCTGAAGTTTATGAGGCATACTAACCAACATTAAGCATTTGCGAAAGGGGGCTTGGCGAACAAACAGAGGTTCTTGTAGCTATGTCTTTGTCGCTGAGTGTTTCAGGTGATCACGCCTCGTTTTCTGGGGTATTCAATAGATAGAAATCGATTATCGGATTATTTAGGTCTCCCGATTCTTTCAGTTTTATAAATTTCCTTTACCTTAGAGATCTTATGTTATTATACTCATTTTAGTATTTTTTTCGTTTTTCTTTCTTTCTACGATCCAGTGGACGGCCTTATCTCATTCTCGTCTTTACCCGTCGTGATTTGTATTCGCGATCCGCGCTCGATGTCTCACACTTGGCTAAAAAAATGCCTGTTACTGATGCAGGCTATATTATCCTGTACCATTCGCGATTACAATGAGTTGCTTGAACGCCGAAAACTGGTCCATTCTCTGTTTGACTTTACTACATTGCAAATGAAGGGTGAGCTATTTGTACCTTGACGCGATGTTAACTATTTCATGTTCCTCTGCGACGTGAGTTGCTAGTCTGTTTATCCTTTGGCTGGACTGTTTCCTTTTACCCTTCTCTGTTCCCGTAAAGAAAGTTAAACAGTTTGTCCTTTGTGACTGTGTCAATTTTTAATTGTCGTGTCTGTGCTATCTTAGACTGCAAAACAGTCGTTTATTCTTCTATTTTTCTCTTAAATCAATCGAAAGGCGCGAAGCACTCACTAGGAGTGAGGCGAGAGAAACTTTTTGCGCGTCTCTCCCCAGTCCTACTCTCTGTATGTACACTCGCTCCAGAACTTCGAATTCAGTATGAACACTGCGAGCGAACGCACAAAATGCATGACAGTTTTACAATCTGGTGCTATCTTGTAATGGACACTTAAACATTTCTTGCTTTGTATCATTTGAAATTGGGAAAACGTTTACAATTCAGAAGGATTTCATTTTGGAAACCTTAACTGTACAAAGTTTTATTTCTTTTTATTTATTTCACCCCTGATTTCACCACTCGTCTTACAAAAACAAAACACGTGGGGAAGAAAAAAGATTACAGAGAAAGAGGTGAGGAAGCCTTAGAAGAAACCAAAGGGCTTATAAAATAGGGCTTCCTCATTGCACTAGTCCTGTTACATAAAAGGTTTATTTTAGAGACCAGTGTGAGGCGGTTGATAGAATTACAATTGAAACAATCATAAAAACGTTGGTTCTATAACAGGGCACTGAGCTAAAAGCCTATTTTAAAATGTTCAAGCAAGCAACCATGGACGATAATCCTGCTGGTATACGTTTGATCAAACTGGTCAGTGATCTAATCAGCGTAATATGATATGAAAAACAAAGTATAAAGGCAGAGACGAAAGAGACTGATACAACGTAGAATGGTTCTTAATGGTTGTGTACTGTATTTCGGCTGCCCAAATCATCCTTCTTCAGAAGAAATATACATAATTATGGTGGCTGAACACGAGGGGACATGTTGCAGGGACATGTCGCAACGACAAAAATCTCGTGATGTTCACACTGAGGGAATATCCAGCAGGGATGTGCACCAGGTGCATGTAGCTGGGGCAAAATAACAGCAACTCATCACACACAAGAAAAATTGCGGGGACATGTCCCTGGGGCATGTTGCAGCGACGCATCCCCTCGTGAAAGCTGATAGTTTTATTTTTGTGCAACACGATTCATGCTACAATTTCGTTACCCGCGACATGTCGCTCGAAGTTCAACTTGTTAAACTTTCTGGGACATGTTGCAGGGACAAAACTTTACAAGGATGCGATGTCCCTTCGTGTGCACGGTTATATGCTCTTGCGGCAGAATCAACCTTCCAGCCAATCACAGCCTGACAACGACCAGAATTCTTGGCGCTCTTGCATTGGGAAAAACAACATGGCGGCTATCTATAGCGGGGCTCGCTTTGGTTGGGATGAAATAAGAAAAAAAAATTTGTCGTCGAAATTCAAAATTATGGGCATTTTTGTACAAATAAGGTTTTCAAAAGACGCTGCTTTTTCAAAAACTTTAACAATCGTAACCAGATAAAAAAAATCTTAAAGTTTAAATATTATTACGGTCACCAAAACTTAAAGAATTAGTAAGTAATTAGGTAAGTAAGTAAACTTTATTTCATAAGTAGGTTACTTAGGGGGATTGGCAGCCGAAGGGCTGATGTGGACCTACTATACACAAATTTAAAATTCGGTTGAAGGTCGTTGAACGGTTTGAAATGTAAAATGGAACAAACGGACTATCTTCGAAGTACATGCACTCACCTTTTCCACCACTCCATTTGCACAAAATTTCCATTTACACTTTTTTGACCTTTATTGTTTGTCTTCTTGCGCCATTATTGTCTTTTGATCTACCAAGGAGATTGCAAATTTTTTAAAAACTGAAAACGAGGTTCTTAATTCGGCCAATCATGAAAAGAGCCTTTCCGTTTGACCTTCAATTTTATGATGACATTTTTGAGTTCATGTCTTTGTAGTGATCTTTTAGACTTATGTTTTGTATAGTTTAGTTTTATTTGTTTTTAGATAAACTGGGTCGAGCTGTCACTGGATCTGAAAAAACTAAAAGAAAAAAAGTAAAACGGAGCCCTGTACGGGGTAGGTTCAGAGGCCTAGATGACTATCACGTGGTTAACTCTTCATGATATACCCCTAGCTTTCTACCTATAAAGCACTGTTTGCTTCTAAAATAAACTGGTCTATTTCCTTTTTTTGTGTGTGTCTTACAGGGAGAACACGTTATCGATGTACCTTTTCCACTCGAGGGGTTTTATCTTGCTTTTACTGATAATTTCTGTTTCTACAGCGGACATAAAGGTGTTGGCAAAGGCAACTGCTACTTTTGTTCCCATTGCGGTACCATGAGTTTGGAGATAGTTTCTTCCATTGAACTGGAAGGAGTTCTCCTGTAGCAGTATCAGTTTACGCAAACCTCTGAGTGAATTTGTAGGAATGGGTGTGTCGTTCTTATAGAAGGCGTCATATACTTTGCATACAGTGTTTATTCCTTCTTCTTGAGGAATAATGGTATACAGGCTGGTAACATCCATTGAAACTAGGAGAGCGTTGTTTGGAACTTTCCTCTTTTCTATAAAGTTGATAAAATGTGAGGTATCTTTGAGGTAGGATTTTTGTGCTTTAGCGATAGGCTGTAGGATGTGGTCTAAAAATGATGATATACGTTCTGTTGGGCCATCACAGCCCGAAATTATAGGTCTACCAGTTAAACCTGGTTTGTGAATCTTTGCTAGTGTGTAAAATAATAGTATACGCGGCGGGCTAGCTGTTTGAGAAAGCCATTTCTTGGTAATTGTGTCTATATGATTTCCTTGGAGGAGATCATTAATTATCTCTTCTACTCTTCGAGAGGTTTGTTGAACCATTTGTTTTGAGGGGCATGTAGTTTTTTCTATCATCAACACATCCGCACGCACTTTAAACTTTAAACCAACTGAGATATTCAGTTTTATGAACATGGAGGGTCGTTGGTTCGAATCCCATCCGCGGGGCTCAGATTTTTTCTGTTTCCTTTTATGGTCGATTCTTTACATCCGGTGTATGACATTTGCAGACTGCAGACTGCAGACCGCAGACCGCAGACTGCAGACTGCAGACTGCAGACTGCAGACTGCAGACTGCAGACTGCAGACTGCAGACCGCAGACCACAGACTGCAGACCAAAGACTGTTAATTGTAAAATAATACACATTGAAATTTTTCCGCGTAAAGTTACAACAGCCTCGTTCCCAAGTTGTCTTTGGCTGTAAAGGTTCAGAAATGGCTTCGACGGATTCAAGGTACGATTCTTTCTTTTTCTTCTTAATAGGTTATCGTTGTATGATAATAACAAGTAGCCGACTAACACTTGTCTATTAAGTAATTCTTCAGCAAAGAAAGTTCGGAATGCGGTGGGATATTGACATCCGATTTGTTTGAGCAATTTGTCTGTGGAATGTTAGAATATACCAGAAATGAACTAAACCCTAGAATACCGGAAATAAATCGTCGGCCGTATTTGTGATGTGGAAGGAATCTAAACACTGTGAATGAGAAACCATGTGTAATAGATGCTATCCGCTCGATCCGCAATTAATAATATGAATACCGCTCGCAGAACCATTTCGTGTTAACACGCACTGAACCAATGATTTTTCGCGAAGGAAATAACATCATGTAAAGGCTCTAGTGGGTAGTTTTAGTAAAATTCTTAAAGTGATGCTGGTTATTTAATGAGTAATGCGCGTATTCAGTGTGAAGACCAAAATCTTAGAGATTTATTAAGCTTATAACTCTCGCCCCTAAATAAATTATTGCGGTGGTCTGAGAATTTTTGAAAGTATACAGTGTTATAGGCTTATTATTTTACAGTCTGCGGTCTGCGGTCTGCAGTCTGCAGTCTGTAGTCTGCAGTCTGCAGTCTGCAGTCTGCAGTCTGCAGTCTGCAGTCTGCAGTCTGCAAATGTCATACACCGCTGAGGTATTGATAGACTGAGCAGATTAACGTAACAGTGCATCATGAAGTAGAAACAGTTTACGGGGTATCTGACAGGCTTTCCTGCTCTGAATCTGATAGTCCTCTACATTGGCTGATCCCCCCATGCAGTAAACCGGTAAACCATCAATGTTTACCTCACTGTCCAGTGCAAAACCACATTTCCCAAATTAACGCCTTCAGGCAGCGTGAGGTCTCTTGTTTTGGCGAATTTCCGTCTTCTATTTCGGAAGAAAGGGCCCAGTCGCACCAACTTTATATAACAATGTTTGCTCCCCGATAGTAACGAACCCCCGAAAGCAGCGAGCCGCAAAGGTTGCTAATTCCGAAAGTAACGAGGGTCGTTACTTTCGGAATTTTACGGGGGAAAGACAGAGACGAAGACAGAGAGAGGCCTATGCCGTTGCCAGGGGTTCGGTTACTACTTCATGAGGTCAGTAGCCTACGTATAACGTCTTAGACATACACTCGATTGCAAAAACGTTGACACCTGAAAAGCACAAACCGTGAACGATGAGACCCAATGGCTTTATGGGTATAAGTGTACTAAATTTATTTGTATAATATTCTATTCTCGTGCGACGGTTGATAACCAAAATTAGTTGCACGTGGGGAATGATGGAAACTGTCCAAGCTTCCCTTAAAGTGTCAAGTTGGCCAACAAGGGCCAATTTTTAAACACTACCCAAAAATCCTTTGGGTCTCATCGTTCATGGTTCGGTCAGTGTAAAATGCAGACTGCAGACTGCTTAAGACTGCAGACTGGGGGTAAAATGCAGACTAGGGGTAAAATGCAGACTGAACACTGCAGACCAGGGGTAAAATGCAGACTAAATTAAATAGGCCTTATCACGGTTTTCGAAGCCATTTTGACGGGTAGGCAAACAGGCTTGAAATAACAGTGTTTGTATGGAAATCCGATGTCAAATAATTTTCATAAAACTTCGCTTTTGAAAAATTCGTGAATTGGAAACTTTTGGCATCAGGAAAAGGATTTTAGGAACAACTTTGGAGGGATGTAGCTGTGAAAGGAAGCGTCCAGTCGGTGTTTTGAACTTTCCATACATTTGTCTGTATAGCGAACCAGCCGTGAAATGCTACTAAAAATTGTTCGCGGGAAAAAATACAGGGAAATGTATGGAAAGTTCAAAACACGACTGGACGCTTTCTGTCACAGCTACATCCCTCCAATTTTTTTCTTAAAATCCTTTTCTTAGTGCCAAAAGTTTCCAATTCATGAATTTTCCAGAAGCGATGTTTTAAGAAAATTATTTAACATCGGACACTGTTCGGTGAGGGTAAAAGAAGGAAAGAGTTTGCGGAATGGAATGTGGAAAGACGTGCGGAATGGCATAATTATGCAAAATAAGAATTGCGGAATGACATAATTATGCGAGATACGATTTATGCATAATGACTCACAGAAATACATTAAACTGAAAAAGCGCGCCTTTTTTTGGGCGCCAATTTGCAAATACAGCCTTTTTGTAACCATTCAACCGAAGAATGCATCACAAAAACCCAAACGATGGTATCTTCGAATTCAAACTTTTTTCCTTCGATTCTCATCGCATAGCCGTTGATGCAACATAGCAGCTCGTGGACTTTTATCGTTCGCGAGTGAACACAAGATTTGTAATACATTTGCATTAAAGAGGTTTGTTTATTTACGTAACCTGGTTTCCATTTCCACACGAGTCGTCCGCCAATTTACGGGAGATGTATACAACTCAATCGAGGGCTGGTTAAACTTGACATGTTTCAAGCTTTCACAGCGCCTCGCAGGAAAAAGACGTGAGTAAAGAACCGCCTCTGTTTATTTTTGAAACGATTTATGTCACTTGTCGAGAATTTATCTGGTTATGACGAATGTGTTGTGGTTCGGTCATGCTCATTTCCGTTGTTTTACGTTTTATATTAATCAATTTATCATACACAGCCGAACACACACACACACACACGCAAAAAATAAATTAATAAATGAAAACGAAAATAAAAATTTAACCGCAATCTATACCGCAAAACTCTTTCCCCGTATTTTGACGTGTAGATTTCGGTTTTTTATTTTCGAAGGAAGGATCTTGATGTAACAAATTTTCAACTCCAACATTTTATAAGAAACTATATCTAAGCAATTCGGGAAAGATTTCCGCACAGCCCCATACATTATTTATCCATGCACAACTGTCACACTAACCCACTTCCAAAAACGACGAGCGTGAAAACAGAGTGTGTGCCAAATGTATAGATAATTATGTATGGGGCTGTGCAGATATCTTGACGCAACTCGTACTAAAAATACTGTAAGAGACTAATGTCACTTGAAGCCTCGGTAATTAATACCATACCGTAATTCTTATGTACTTTCTTTTCTTTTTCCTTTTTTTTTATTTTAAAAAATCGATATAAGCTTGTATTGTCAGTACTGGTTATCCCATACCATGAAATGCCGGTTTTAAGTCCCCCTCCCCTGCTAATAAATCGCCTCGATTTTTGGGCCAATCTATTTGTAAACGAAAATTTTATTCCGTGATAAACCCCTACCACTCTTCCACCTATAGTCCCATCTTTGATCTTTATATAAACACGTAACACCCCTTCCCCCTAAAAAAGCCGTTGACATTTCCTTTTTACGTATCCCCACCCGTAACCGGAATTTTACGGTATTATGGTCTGTGCCTCATTACAAGAGCCTGTGAAGTTTTCCTAGACTCAACCTATTGTTGACTTTTTTGGTTTTCCTAGTTTTATCTGATTGGTGAGTATTACAGGTCTCGCAGAGGTAAACCCATAAATGATTGGATTGCTCAGTAGCTCAACAACAGTAACTCAAGTAGCTCTACAAACATGTAATCTAACCACACTTACACCCCAGGGGAGGGGGGGGGGGGGGACTCTTACATAAAACTGAAGGGACAAGCCGTCAAAAATGTTGAACAGAATGTTCTAAATTGTACCAGACTCTCTTGGCATAGGTGTGGCCCCAATGTAGTTTCCTTAAGGGTTACCAAAACAAAATATTGAAATAATCAAGCAGTTTCCTCATTGCACAGAACAGAAAAGCTTTCCTTTGAGGTTTTGAAAGGAGAGATTCAGATTTCCACCGCAATGGTACAAAACTGCACATTTAATTCAACCCCTGTCAGGGACAAGCATTTTTACATCGCCCTAAAATTGACCTCCCATTTCCCCTTGGGGTGTAGAGCAATAATAACTAACTGTTCACATGGAGTTAACGTTTGGCAACAACAACAACAAGCAAGAGAGGATCAAAAGTATGAATTCTCCATACATGTTCCGATACATACCCAGCTGTTCACTATTTATGACTTTTTTTTAGGTCAATCATACAACCAGAGTTTTTTTGTTTTTTGTTTACGTACACATAATTTTTTTAAAAATTAATTTTTATGATTCTTGATGACTGACCTAAAAATAAACCAAGGGGAATCGTCATCATTCCAATAAGTCATGTAAGACCATTAGAGGATTAAGCCCACACATATACTTGATCCTCTCTTATGACAACCAAAACTATATCCACCATAACTTTAGCTGGTAATTCTAGTTGTCATAGCAGTTTCCATGTCCACATATATAACGCTTGTAATATGAAAACTCTACAAATAGTATCTTCATTTAACATAAAGTTTGAAGATACTTAAGCATAATATAAACAAGGCTGTTTTCACGCAAAAAAATGAGTTGTTCATGACATAATTAGGGACCGATCGTTTATTACGTCCTAGGGGGTTAAACAAGCTCTTTTTGGGGGATGTGGGGGGGGGGGGGTAATTTTGTACCTTGTACGAAAAGTGAGGGGGGTAAAATCGACTAGATACTTCTCCGTATCGCTACTATTCTTCAGAGCGACAAAGCTCTTGCACGTAATAGGTTGAGTAATGACATAGACAGGCAAACCGTGTATTTCATCAAGCAGTTTATCTCTGAAGGCTTGTTTCTCTGGGCAAAAAAATTGAACAAAAGACGAATAGAGATGGTAGGCTTCTTCAAAATCTATATAATTATCCACATCCTTGATCCACATCCATACATCAAATGCTCCTGTACTGCTCTCAAACCCCGAGCTGCTTTGACCTTCTGTGTACCTTCTTTTGAGGACCGTGAAGAATAGACTCCAGCAATAACAAAACATCATTCTAAGGTACGTTCCCTTACTTGAATTTCGCCTAACTTCTGATTGTTTCTCTTGCCAGTTCAGATTCAGAGAGCTAGCGACTTCCACATGTAACCAAGCGTTGTCACCAGGGGCCCGTTTCTCGAAAGACCCGGTAACTTACCAGGCCCGATAAGTAATTTTGGTGACAAATGTTTCTTAACAGAAGTCAATTTTTGTCAGCTTTGAAAACTAAATTTTAAAATCATGTTATTCTATGAAAACATTGGCCAAGTACCATGTCTGTAATTGTTCTGTAATCGGCGAAAAACGGGCCGAGTAAGTTACCGGGCTTTCGAGAAACAGGCCCCAGGAATTTCTCAACAATTCAACCGCCAGGCCAACCTTAGGGGGGGGGGGGGTAAAATTTTCAAACTGTCATTGCAGTGGGGGGTAAAACTTTTGTTTGAAAGATTTTTTGGGGGGTAAAGTTTTCATACACTCGATTTTTTAGAAAACCACCGCCCGCCCCCCCCCCCCCCCCCATAGGACGTAATAAACGATCCGTCCCTTAGTTATGTAATGTAATTTGAAAACAACTCAACAAACTTATCGTTTTCAAAGCGATGTTGTAATGTTCTTGCTTACAGTTTGTAAAATGTCAAAAAAAAAAAATGATTTAATGTGGAACCTTGCCAGTATACAACAAAGATGCATTATCATTTAATTAGGCCAAAATTTAAAAGCAAATTCTAAAAACTGATCGATTTTAGTTTTTATTTGTCTGAGACAGTTCAAGTATCAGACAAAATGGTCAGTAAAATAAGAAGAAAAAAAAGCCGAAAAACCAGTATATAATACTAACATATTCTTTAAGGCTTTGCCCCACTATAAGCTAGCATAATGTTGAAACACCTACTTAGATACCCACTTCAAAGATCAGAATAAACAATGTTTGGGGTAACACGTTTTATACTTTGAAAATAAAATACAATGTGACTGAATTGTTCAACCATTGCGATGGATGATAGTTGTTACAGTGGTGAAGAAGCTTTCTCTATCTTAGGAATATTTTGGGATGTTATCAGTATGATTTATTTGCAAGTTCTTCTAACTGTAAAGTATACACGCTGAAGGTGATTCCATCACTTATAAGTCAGAGGGACATGCACTATTCATGGTTAAAAATGGGCATGGGTGTTATTTCAACACGTTGCAACAGTTATTGCAGTTCCCCTCCCCCTACCCCTCTCTTCTCCAAAGTGGACTGAATTTCATGTTTCCTCTCTAAAACCGAGATTTTACGGTTTTGGATAACCAGTACAATACAAGACAGTAGGCTTCAAGTGACATTAGTCTCTTACAGTATTTTTAGTACGAGTTGCGACCAGTTGCGTCAAGATATCTGCACAGCCCCATGCATAATTATCTATACATTTGACACACACTCTGTTCTCAAGCTCGTCGTGTTAGTGTGACAGTTGTGCATGGATAAATAATGTATGGGGCTGTGCGGAAATCTTTCCCGAATTGCTTAGATATAGTTTCTTATAAAATGTTGGAGTTGAAAATTTGTTACATCAAGATCCTTCCTTCGAAAATAAAAAACCGAAATCTACACGTCAAAATACGGGGAAAGAGTTCTGCGGTATAGATTGCGGTTAAATTTTTATTTTCGTTTTCATTTATTAATTTATTTTTTGCGTGTGTGTGTGTGTGTGTTCGGCTGTGTATGATAAATTGATTAATATAAAACGTAAAACAACGGAAATGAGCATGACCGAACCACAACACATTCGTCATAACCAGATAAATTCTCGACAAGTGACATAAATCGTTTCAAAAATAAACAGAGGCGGTTCTTTACTCACGTCTTTTTCCTGCGAGGCGCTGTGAAAGCTTGAAACATGTCAAGTTTAACCAGCCTTCGATTGAGTTGTATACATCTCCCGTAAATGAGGCCCTCCAAGGGGGGTTCTGGTGTCGCTTGTCGTGTGTTTTAGAGCCTGCTTGTCGCCTGTTTCGTTCGAAAAAATGTCGCTGTCGAATTTTCGCTAGAACGGCAAATGTCGTTGTCGGTACTTAAATTTTCGCGATGCGGTACCATAGAAATACATATCAAAATATTTACACTTAGTTAATTGTCCTTGATCAAATGTGCTGCCTGCAATGATAGTTTTAAATAATTATTATGATACTGTCACTGCCGATACTGGTATGCTTTGTCGCTGTCACAAATTGTTGCGCTTTTTATGTCCGTTCCTGTCGGCTGTCGCCATTTTGGAAAAAGATTGTCGCCACATTTTGAGGTAATGTCGCCTGTCGGCAAAACCCCTTGGAGGGCCTCGTAAATTGGCGGACGACTCGTGTGGAAATGGAAACCAGGTTACGTAAATAAACAAACCTCTTTAATGCAAATGTATTACAAATCTTGTGTTCACTCGCGAACGATAAAAGTCCACGAGCTGCTATGTTGCATCAACGGCTATGCGATGAGAATCGAAGGAAAAAAGTTTGAATTCGAAGATACCATCGTTTGGGTTTTTGTGATGCATTCTTCGGTTGAATGGTTACAAAAAGGCTGTATTTGCAAATTGGCGCCCAAAAAAAGGCGCGCTTTTTCAGTTTAATGTATTTCTGTGAGTCATTATGCATAAATCGTATCTCGCATAATTATGTCATTCCGCAATTCTTATTTTGCATAATTATGCCATTCCGCACGTCTTTCCACATTCCATTCCGCAAACTCTTTCCCTCTTTTACCCTCACCGAACACTGTTATTTCGAGCCTGTTTGCCTACCCGTCAAAATGGCGTCGGAAACCGTAATAAGGCCTATTAAATTTTGTTCGGTTGGGCAGGTTGTATCCCGGAAAGTATTCATTCATTTTAAACCGTGAGAACTGTTTTCATTTTCTACGATTTTTTTCGCAAGCGCTAAATTCCTTTCTCGTTATCTGCGCAACAGAAATCTTTTCATATTTGAATTCTACATTTACTCAGCTTTCTTTTGAGACAAAAATGAGCTCGATAGGACATATATTTACCGAGATACGAATTTTGAGTTTTCTGTACTCGGTTTGTTTACAACGTAATATAATACACGGCGGACGGTAGTAAAATGCATCCATCCGCGCACTTTAAAATTCACCGATATATTTCGAAAGCACATCGTCAAATGCATTTTTTTTTCAAAACTAAAACATTTAAATATCTTGTTGAGCGGTTTTTCTCTTTTATTTCGAAGCGAATTCATGGAGAAATAATTTTTGAAAGTATTGGAAGAAGTAGGGTGCCGTCCCCAAAAGTCACGCAATGAAATCCTAAGTTTTTTTCGCAAGCCTCAAATTCCTTTTTCGCTAACAACGCTACATGTATCTTTTTGGAATTCTACACTTACTTATTAACTTTCTATACAGATCAAAATCACTTCGAGTGTTTTACAGTCAACCCAGGTCACGCGTGAACGATATTTTTGAAATTTGAACGGAGTTTTCAAAATCGCCAACGTTTTACAGAGTTCCCGTATAAATTTCCCTAGTATTGACAATATAAAGCTATAAATTTTTCTTTACATTGCAAAATTGAATATTTCAAGAATAACAATTGTTTCCCAAGTATTTTGAATCTATTTTTCAGTTAATGCGTCGTTTACGGAACGACTTCCAGAGAGATGTCCAACATTTCATTCACACGTCGGACATTACAAAGAGAAATTCGAATGTTCATTTCATTCTTGGAATTACTGTTCACGCGTGACCTGGATTGACTGTAACTTGAAAAAGATAGTCTTAATAATTTAGTCTGCATTTTACTCCTGGTCTGCAGTGTTCAGTCTGCATTTTACCCCTAGTCTGCATTTTACCCCCAGTCTGCAGTCTGCAGTCTGCAGTCTGCATTTTACACTGACCGTTCATGGTTTATGCTTTTTAGGTGTCAACGTTTTTGCAATCGAGTGTATATGTTGCGTGTTGTCTGGAACGCTGATCACGTGACGAGCGGACATCGCCTTCTTCCGGCTCTTTTGCACGGTGATGGCTGATCAATTTGTTTCAATTCTTCCCTTCAACGTGACCGACTTTTTGCGAATCGACGGAGTCGAAAAGCAACGTGTGGAGTTTAAAAAAGCATGGCACAACAAAAAGGAGAGTGGTCTGCGTGGCACGTACTGGCAAGTTGTCCATACAATTTGCGCCTTCGCTAACGATATTTATCACGACAATGGTGGGTACGTCATCATCGGCGTAGAAGAGAAGGAACATGGGGAAGATTCCACAGATGAACGTCAAATTGTTCTTCCACCCTTTGGTGTTCCAGCAAAGTATCTAGATAGAATTCAGAAGGAGATTATTGGTGCATGTCGAACAAACATCAAGCCCGAATACACCCCAAGATTTTCGACTGAAGTTGTGGAAATAGAGGGAGAAATAAAGCACGTCCTCGTTGTCGTGGCCGCGGCATCCTATAACGGGCCACACATGTGTAGAGAAGGCGACAAAGGAGAAAACTGCTACTACATCAGACAGGGGACAGAAACCAAGAAGGCGTCTGTGGACGAACAACGCCTATATTTATCTCAGCAGAAGACTCCCTTTGATGACAGGCGGGCACAAGACTTCCGTAAGATATTTGACATTTTTTGAATATTCTAACCATAAAACATACCGGTGTGGGTAGTCCCCGTAATCCCCAAATAAGCGTCCTAAAAAAAAAGGAAATTAAAGCTTGTGTTAGTCAAGGTATTTTTAAATTAATGCACCTATCATCAGCCATCCCCTGGGGGGGGGGGGGGGGACCCAGCGCAAGGGAGGGGACTTTGTGAATGATCCTGTCGAAGTTCATAATTTCCCCCTCCTTAAATGGGGACAAAAAGTAGCCAAAGTTAAGAAACTCCCCCTCCCAGAGTGGGCATATTGAACAGTATGAAACCACAGTAAACCTGAGAGTATACCTAGCCTGCCAACCCCCGGAGTACAAAAATCTGGAGACGTCTAGAAATCTTCAGGGACACACAACGAAAAGGCTACATTAAGGGCTGTAGTAGAGGGGGGGGGGGGGGGGTAAGGAAGGAAAAAGAAAAGGCACATGAAAATTGCCAAAGAAAAAAGAAAGGCACAATCGTTATACCATCTGAATGTTCCTGACATCTTTCAGTTACTACAGCATTTACCTACCATGTATTGTGCAATTTCATTGGTTGATGCCTCACCAATGACAATACTCCTTACATATACATATATAAATTTTGTTGCTCTGCTTTTCGGTTTCCGATCGAAATCAGCTCAAATAAGAACACAAAATACACTTCTTGTTTTATATTTATTTTTCACATCTTGAAAATAACGAAATTAATGAATATATTTCAAAAAGGCCTCTCTATGTATTTCCCGGGAGATTTGGTGCTCTAACCAGGAGACCGGGAGATTTGATGAAAAACTCCTGGAGACTCCTGGGAAAACCGGGAGAGTTGGCAGGTCTGTGAGAGTGAGCCTACAAAATTAACTACAGCCGAACCAGGTCAAGCGTACCCCCCTAGATTCTATTAATGAATCTGTTATTTGAAAATTGAACCCGTTAGTCATTTCAAGTATTCAAATCAAAATTCGATTTCTGATTGGATTATACAAACAATGCATGAAAGCAGAAAACCAGAAAGCCCACCGGAAAACCCCTCTCAACATATTCAGAGCGGAAATTCTTGATTTATATAATACTGGATTTTCCAAAAAGCAGATTTTTCGTGATTTACAGCAGTAAATGCATACTGTCAGAAAGAAAATTCGCCATTTTCAACCGAGCATGGTGTAAGTGGGTCCTGTTGGGTAATGATCACTAAATGGACATTTTACGTTTATACACTGGCGTTTATTCCGTTAGTTTTTCAAAACAAAAAACTAAAAAGGATTAGAAGCGTTTTATCATATTTTTATAAGCAGTTTTCTTTTTGAGGTATATGTAAATTAATTCAGCGAAAAGTATGCCAACTCACAATGAAAGATGTTCATTTCAGTTGATGTATCTTTGACAATGGCAATGACCTTCGGCACATGTGTTGCGCTATTCTTCGCGGTATAATGGACAGTGTGGTGAAATATATACCATACTTTTTCATGCTACAATGTGGGTAATGCTATACATAAAGATAAATTGGAGTTTTTCAGCCTGACGCGTTTGCAAGCGCTTGACTTTGTGCTCTTTCCATGACCAAATTTGCATAATGAATTATATCAACTTGTCAACAACATGCGGGAACAGTTTGAACGAATGAGCTGTTTCAGATGTACTGTAGTTTGAATTTTACAGGCTATTGCTTTTACTGTTAGCGCGGATCAATGTTCAAATTAAAAGCCAATAAGAATCGAATTTTAATTTGAACATTGATCCGCGCTAACAATGAATGAATGAATGCATTCTTTGAAGCAACTAATGGGTTCAATTTTCAAATAGTCAATCCATTAATAGAGTCTAGGAGGGTACGCTTGACCTGGTTTGACTGTAACTAAGATGGCCCAGCTCACCTGACTAGAAAACAGTACTTGACTTACTGAATAATAAGCAACAGTGTTCATGTCAATCAAAATTTTACGTGCTCATTTATTCACAACTGCTGCCAACACTACAATACAAAAAAGGTTATTTTTTACATGGTTTTCACACAATTTCAACATTTCATCTTGCTGCAACGGCCAGCTTGTCAAATATTATGCGTAAAATCGTGGTGCTTATACACGGTACCACTGCCAACCTCATTCCCAGGGTCTCTCCTCTTCAGGTTGTACCTCTGCTATGATAGCTTGGACTCTCATGGAATGTCTATAGCAATACTGACGGCTATTTGAGTCAAGTAAATTCTCTACAATTAAATCGTCACATGGGAAGAATTTGCAGGCACACAGTAGTGAAAGAGTTGCACAGACTTGTCACTCGTAGTTTACAAAGTCCCATGTTTTCCCCGTGGTGCAAGGCTTTCAGAAACCAAACCTCCCTCATTTCCCCCACCTCCTGGGTAAAATAATCGTTCAAATCTTTCAGAAAGTCCCCATATAAAGTTGTATTTTCTTGGGGGTCCCCCCCCCCCTCTCAGGGGATGGCCGATGATAGGTGCATAATGCCACTTAAATTAAAGCGAGCTGAAGGAAAAATAACTTCCCAATATTAAAAGGAAACAAGATGCCCCTAATGGCATTTTCGCTGGACGCTTAATGTGGCCTCATTTATTCCCATTGTATGCTTCGCAGATTTTTAAAACTATCCTAGCTAATGGAATAGTTTGAGTCACAAAGATAGCGTGATGTTGTTTCCGTATTCCCTTGTGTTACACTACTTATCGTTATACCGGAAATATTTACGACCATACACATGGCATGACTCACGTTTTCTATTCTGGTTGTGTAATTTCAATAAAAGTGTAAGATTACAAATTGTTCTCATTTCACCAAAAAAAAAAAAAAAGCAGAAAGAAAAACTGGCAAAAAGCTTTCCTAAATGAAAACTTTTAATAAAAATTGACAATCAAACCTTTAATCTTTTTGTGAAGTTGATTTCTAGTAGCGTTTAAGCATCAATTCGACAAAGTGATGTGATGTGTGTTTTAGCTTATCAATGACCTTTCCTCCTCGCATTGTGGTTCTACAACTGTCAAACAAAGCATGATTCCTTAGCCAGGAACTCTCCAATTTCCACCGTTTTAACTGTCAAGTGCTTCTTAGAAGTTATTCTTTCAATTTACCGCTTCAAAAGGCTTAATTTTCTTTTTGAAAACGGCATAGTTGAGTCTAAAACATGTAAACAATATGGCTGCCACAATAGTGCACAAAAACATCCCTTTCTAGGAGAGAGCAGAATTTAATCCAGGTTTAATGAATAAATCAAATGATGATTTAATGTCACACAGGCAGGGATGAGGGGGTCCCCTCCCTCATGATATACACACCAATAATAGATTTTGATTGGGCCATTTTTGTTGAAGACAATCAGAACAATAGATCCCTTCTAGTTCTTGGAGAGAGCAGATTTTAATGAACAAGATGCCTATACTGGCATTTATTCCAACTGTATGCTTCGCAGATTTATAAATCTATCCTTGCTAATGGAATAGTTTGAGTCACGACGATCGCGTTACGTTGTTTCCCTTGTGTTTCGCGAATCAGACTTTCACCGTAAATTTCTGAAATTCCATCACGATAACGTATGCTTCTCAATGACCTCTTTTCAGTCTTGCATCGTGGTCTGACTGTCAAACAAAGCATGATTCCTTCGCCAGGAACTCTCCAATTTCCACCATTTTAATTGTCGAGTGCATCTTAGAGGTTATTCTTTCGCTTTACCTTTTCGAAATGGTGAAATTTCCGTTTAAAAACGGCACACTTGAGTCCACAATATGTTAACAATATGGCGCCACAATTTAATCCGGTTTAATGAATAAATCAAATGATGCTTTGACGTCACACAGCTAGGGGTGAGTGGGTCCCCTCCCTTGCGATATACGCGACAAGAATGGATTTTGATTGGCCTGCTTTTGTTGAAGACAATCAGAACAATACATCCCGAGTAGGAGAGGGGAGAGTTTAATGAATAAATTAATGTACAGATTTGTGCCTACTACGAAGAAAAAAAAGAAAAGAAAGAAATCAGCCCGTTTTTAGACAGGGTATGCCCCCTCAGGGCATCCCGGGTAATAAATTAATGTGCAGATTTGAAGCTACCACGAAGGAAAAAAAAAGATACCGAGCCCAACTTTAGACACGGTCTGCCCTCAGGGCATCCCGTATAATTAACGCGAAAAAGGGTGTAAAATTTCAATTGAGGGAAAGTAATGGGATTTATAACACGAGGTCAAATTTACTGAAGTTATTTCACTGAAGCCAAAAAGAAGCCCATTAATTCAAGGAGGCTTTAAAACACCAATGTCTATTGTTGTCGAGTGGAGCAATTCAAGCAGTCTGGAAATCTTAAAAGAGAAAACAGAGGAGGTCTTGTTTTCCGTGGAGAAACATTATGTTGATGACTCAAAATCTACTGGCCGAAATCCTAGAGGCAAATGTTGAGATTTCCTCCTCTGAGAGCTCTGGACCATATCACGACCCATAAATATTGTAAATGATTTACCTGTTTCATTGTTTCTTGTTTTAGTACATGCCAAATGCAGAAACTAGGTGATCGGAAATGATTATATGGAGGGCAGAATTTCACAAAGTGCAGGCTAGACACAGATTATTAAATTCTTGTTTACATGGTTCATTCTGTGCTTGAGCTCCTATTTTCACATGTACATTTTAAAATGCAATGTGCAAGTAAGTTCTGAGTGACAAATTGATGAAATTTGATCATAGGAAGACAATCAATGTAATCATTGAATAAATATTTATTGTTAATCAATCATTATGATTGAGCCAATACAACTCAAGTGGTTGTCACTCCTATTCATTTAATTGACTTAATCAGTTTTAATTTACAAACAGTTTAAAAATATCTTAAGCTACCAATAGTTTTTTGAAACAGGGCTTTCATGTTCAATTACGAAAGGCAGACTGTGTGCATCAGGTGTCTACTTTCTGGGATCACAAAAAGATTTCCTTAGAGCTTATATACATAGATGTTGTTAATAAAGTGGTACTGAAAGGTTACCGTGAATGTTGAAATAGTGGTTCGTATGGCCATTTAAAAATGTGTTGAGACAGAAAAGAAGGTGAAAGTTATAGGGTTTCCCTGTACTAGAAACAGTTTCAACAATCGTTGATTTGTTAAAAATACATTATTTGCTTTTCATTTTTTTTTTTTTTTGTTTTTTTTGCACAGATCAATAATCAACGTAGATTGATCCAAGTTAACGGAAACAACATTTTGTTTTGTGTTTGAAGTCGTATTTTCCACCACACTGTCTACTTACTTGCTTTCTGTTAGTTAACAAAATGTTTCAGCAAACTAAACACACATCACACATTTACCATTGGAGTATCTCATGCTTTGAAGCCTTTGATGGCATGCTAAGAAATTATAAGAAGTAGTAATATTTTGGGTGTGAGCCAGTAGCATGAAGTGCAAAACCCCTAACCCAATTTCAGACCAGATTCTTCAGCACTTCTTCTTTTGTTCTTTTTAATTTTCGAGGACTCTTTTGTAAATCACTTATCAGTGAAATTGATTTCCTCAATAAAGATTATTATTATTATTAGCACTGAACCTTCTACTTATGTTCAATTCACTTCTCCTTCATCTTTTCACAGAATACGGTAAGCAACTGTCTGAAGAGGACATTGACTATAACCTTGTAAAGAAGTTCTTGAAGGGTACTGGCAGCAAATTGTCAGAAGAACAAGATCATGAAAACCCAGTTCATCTCTACGAAAGGATGGATCTTGTAACAAGAATTGGTGATAAATTAGTTCGTAAGAAGCTTGTACCACTTTGGGCTCCAAGAAATGTGGCCCTGTTGTTCTTTCATCCAACCCCTGATAAGTTTTTCAGAGGGGCGAAAACTGAAATTGCAATATATTCCCATGATGATAATGTGATAGAGGAAAAAGTAATAACTGGACCGATTGATCAGCAGATTGAGGAAACCTTGTCCTTCATCTTGGAGACAACAAAAGAAAAAGCTCACCATGCATTTGTGCCATATCCAACACGAGCTCTATGTGAAGCAGTTGTGAATGCCTTCCATCACAGAGGCTATGAAGTTCCTGACAATAATCCAATTAAGATTCACATCAAACCAAACTGCATTGAAGTCACCAGTTATCCTGGACCAGATCCCAGTCTTAGAAAGGAACACTTTTCAGGAGAAAATAGAGTACCATGTGTGCCATCTAGAAACAGACGGATAGCTGAATTTCTCAAAGAAAGAAAATTGGCTGAAGGACGGTTCACTGGGGTAAAAACTATCTTTAAAACCATGAAGAAGAACAACAACCCCACACCATCATTTGACTTCAGTTCAACTTACTTCACTGTTCTCCTTCCTGGCCATCCCAAGTACATTGCATACTCAGTTCTAAGAGAAGTTGAAAATCTTTGTGCAAAGGGAGACAAACATGAAGCCATAAAATGTCTGAAAGAATTCCTTAATGAATGCCTCCATAAGAAAGAGTCATTTGCAGGTTCTGAAATTTGCATTTCAAAACTGCTTGAGTTGCATGAGAATGACACAAGCCATCCAAACATTCAACCTTACAAGGATTTCATTTCAGAACAACTAAAGCAACGCATTCCCCTTATCATGGAATTTTACGTATGGTGCCAAATTGCTGAAGTAACTGAAAATATTTCAACTGGTGTCAAGATAGTTGAGAGGCTGATAAAAGCAGGTGCAGTATACGATGAACTGCTTGCTGTTGTTATAAAAGCAGTTAACCTGTGTAAGGAGAGATGTGCTGATGGACAACCAGTGAGATCAGCAATCCAAAATGCCCACAAGCTGTTTGAGGCAATGGGTGAGTTGACTCAAACATATGGCTATGTGGCTTACCACTTTGCATACTGCAAATTTAACTTGTACAAGATGGCAGCAGTTAGAGAGAGACAACGGAAAGACCTTGTACACTACCTCAAAGAGGCAGAAGATTACACCCACAAGGCCATACAGCTCACAAAGGAAGACCACAAGCCACATGATTTGGCTGAGCAATATTGTCTACTTGGTTACATTCATTCAGAGCTATTAGTAATCAACAAGTCAACAGCGGAACAAGTCGTCAGTTTCTATGAAAAGGCTCGAAGGTACAACCCACAGCTAGAAATCAACCAGGAATCCATTCCTTTAGAATACCGCTCGCAATTCATGCTCCCGATGACTCTTTTGCATGGCAACCAGTCTCCCTTTATTAATTATTTAAGTGCTTTGCGTAGCTATAGCCTGCGAACAAGCTATCACAACCAAGAGAGCTTTCTTGGAGGCTATGCTAGGCATAGACATTTTCACATAGGTGGTATGCCTAATGTGCCATTCAGTTAAAAAGTTCTCAGTACATTTCAGCGTGTAAAAGTAAGCAGGTCATTTTGAGAGAGATGAAACACTTCAGTAGGTAAAACTGAGTATGTTAATTAGCAAGTCATTTTTGTCACCATATTTTTTTTCAATCACTGACTCATTGTATTATTAAATCCTGTTTTTACCTCATGCCATGACCTTTAATTTTTGCACAATATTGCAGTGATTGTGATCAAATAGGCATGCATTGCAGTTTTATAGTTGATATGTGCATATCATTATTTTAAGTAAGTTTTAATCTTTACTTTTTGTGACAGATTAAGATTAAAGCGAGGTTGTAAATTTGTTCTTTAAATTATGCAAATATAATTGTGATACATTTAATAGCAGTAAGTGTTGAGCAGTGCTCACACTAGCCCTGAAGACTGATTATTGGGCTTGCTTGCCAATTTTTTTTTTTTTCAGTGTAAAGGACTGTACTTTAAAGATTGTCTGCAAAACGAGGTTGTGATGTGTTGTAGACAAAGGAAAGCTATTTATTACAAGATTTTTTTATTGACAAGAAAAGCCAAAACAGCTTTCATTAAAGCCTGTAACCAGTTGCTATTATGCCAATTCTATTTAGTACCACAACATTAAAAAGAAAAGTATAGTGATAAGAAAGTTGCTTAATGCAAAAATTAGACAGCCCTTAAAATCAGGGAGTCAATAAAGCAATTCTGAGGGGTTTAATACGTGTAGGTGTTTAGTTTTACCATTGAACTGAATTTGTTAGCCAGGAAGCGAGCATCCTCAGGTTTTTGAGCTGAGACCCCTCTTACCTGGAACACAGTCGTATCTTAGGACATTTTTTGCCACACTTTATTTTATAAACCATGAAATTTATTGTTAAAAACAAAAGTATTGTAACTATGAGCTAAGCACCATTGAACAGAAACATTTGTATTCTTGAAAACTGATCAAATTATCGAACTGTATAGTAACTCAAGATTTCTTGTGTAACATCATTTTATAGGGTTGACAGCTTAGTTTAGCTGTTCAAATGTATGTTAAGAGGCTAAGAAACATGCATGAAATGTTGCATCTGGGTGTTTCCTTTCAGCAAAGCTGAAAACAGTTTTCAATATCAAAATGGAATTTGTATTCCTTTCATCAGTAACATCCAAGTCCAGATTATAGATCTGGAAAATCCTTTTGGAAAAATCATGAATACAAATAATCTCAATTTTTTGAAATCTGGACCCTATGATATCAAAAATCAGCTTTTGGATCCCCTAGAAGGAAAACATGCATCTTTGTTTGCACTTTATATTTATACTCCAACTTTTAAGTCCAACAGGTCAAATTTATTCAACAGTTTAAATGGGTAGGAAGGCTATGCATTCTAACAAAATCTGTAAATGTACCTAAAATTGTAGAAATAAAATAACTGTGTTGTTTATTTTCTTGCGTCTGTTAGAGAGTGGAATAGATGTCACTTGTGATGTGATGAAATAATACCAGGGGGTACTCAGGCATATAAGAATCGGGTAGGTGTGAAGGCTATGTTTGTCCTTTGTAATAGTTATTGGCGATCTGAGGACTTTTTTTATTTGAAAAACAAATGTGCTGCCTTTTTTGGTTTCAACTTAAAGCAAAACCCAGGGTTCCCATTTTTGTCATATAACTACTTTTTTTGGGTTGCGTTCTGGACCATTGGACCTTTTGTGTCCAGCTTTAGACTTAAACAGAAATGTTCTGGTCTAACAAATTGGCCTCATTCGTACCTCCCCAACACTAATTAAAATAACTGTGTATCCTCCTGTGAATATGCACCTGATGTCATTGAAGAATGCTGTTGTGTTACTATCATCATCTCACAATTCACCATTAGGGACTGATTATTTATTACATCCCAGGGGGAGGGGGTGGTGGTTCCCAAAAAAATATAGCTTCCTCCAATAATAGTTTCAAATAACAAATTATACCACCCCCTCTGCAAAATAATTTTAATAATGTACCCCTCACCTGAGCACTGCTTTTCAAATGATGAGGGAATGGTTGATGAGGTTGTGGGTATAAGGCTCGGTTACATAGCATACAAATGGCATCTGCCATCTTTGAATGATTATACATTAAGGTTGTGCGATGTGCATGTGATACAGGAACTCATAACTTTCTGCCAAAAAACGACAGACCACCAAAACAACCACGTCGTGCTCGGGGAGGACATGTTACTCATACATAGTCTCATCTATTAAAAGGTCGCAATTTCATGTACATATGAGAATTTTTTATGTGGAATCTAAAACAAACAAAACAAAATTTTGTCACACCACTTCTGTAAACCACAAGAGAAAATTATGTAATCCCCCCCTCCCTCGAATAAGTAATGAAAAAGAAGAAAAAAATAAATGAAAAAAATTAAATAAAAACATTAATTATTTTGTTTAATATAAGTTAGCAGTGATTTTGGGCTACAGCTTATTCAAGACAACAGTGCTGATATAAATGGGTCTGTTTGATCATGCCTTATCTCAGATGGGAACACTTTGGGCCAACTATTTGAAAAAAAAAATAATGGTTTAACTTCTAAATCAAGGTTACCAGACCTTTAAAGACACTGAAAGTTAAACAGTGTCTAAATTGCACTACATGTTGCCTCCTCCCATTACAGATAAGCTGAAGTTCACAAAGACCATAATGTAACTATATTGTTTTGAACCAATATTTCCATGAACTACTCTCAAAATAACCCTACCAACTAACCTCTTGCCCAACAGTTCAAAATCTTAACAAACCTCCTCTGTATGACCAAAATTTCAAATAAGCACCCCTTTGTTTCTAATAATAATAATTATTGGATGTGTACTAAGACAATCATCATCCATATATGTTTACAACAATAATACTTATTTATTAGAATCAAAGTTGATACTGCTCTAATGACTAATTGTCACCACAATACAACAAACCAGTTTCTTTTATTGCAAGCTGCATCTTACAGTAATTATTTTCTGGTCCATCTATTTGTAATGTGTGTACAAATTTAACTGTAGACTGCTTGCAGTCTGTTTCTCTCTCAAAGTTTATGTAGTGGTAACACGCAGCACAAAATTGTGATGAGGAGGATTGGGACCACACGTGATGGGCATGCAAGAAACCAAACCCCTTTTCTTGTCTTGCCCCAATCCCTTCTCATTCATACCCCTATTGTAGCTCGGTCTCGACTGATTCATTAACCCTCAATGGATCTTAAGAGAAAAGGGGAACTGCAAGCAGTCTAATTAAAGTGTGGCACTATTACATTACTATGTAAAGAGCTTTGTATTTTAAATTAAATTAGGTACAGGTTACCATATGCTGTTGTTTACATGAATATGTTCATGTAGCACAAAAATAAATGCTCATCTGGCCACAATTTGACAAAAACTATACAAGACCCCCCCCCCCCCCCCCCCATTAAACAGAACTCAACTGCACTGAGATGGTCCAGTACCATACAGAACTAAGATGATCAGTCTTGAGCATTTTAAATGTCAAGAGAAATTTACACATTCAACTCACTTAAATTTAAACTTGAGGAGACTTCTGTCTTTGTAGTATCCATGTGTCCAGTTCCAGGAGACCCTACAGAGTTCTTTCCAGTCCCATCCGCATCTAAAACAAGCATCTTTATTAGAAGCCTCATGAGAAAATAACATGAGATTACTGCCACTAAACTCTTAATTACTCACTTCCTGTCAGAAGGGTGCACGTTCACACAACGCAGAGCAATTCTTCGCCATAACGAATCATCCCTCGCCAGACGGTAGAGATTTCTACTCACACGGGATAACACAGACAGGCTTCTGGCGTCACAGAAACGCAGAATGGCCAACAAAACATCGTCAGGCAAATTGTTCAAATTTGCAGCGCTTTCCGTCCCGCTCTGGGGCGAAGACATGAGACAAAATCGACGCAGAGAAACAGAAAAACAACCCCTTCTCTAACAGTGACTTCGTTATCTGTCTCATAATAAAGAAGGTGAATTTTTTCGAAGTTTTTCGAGAAACACATCCGAAGAGGAACAAACACAACATTAGTTTCCAGCTCACCGCAGAGGCGCAACATTATTCCCAGAATCCCATCGGTCTTGTCACTTTCCCAGCATGCAACACGGGAAGAAGGATCTTGTTGTGTTTTGGCGGGAAAAATTCATCCAAGTATCAAATACAGACAATCGGCAACGCATATAAGTGAACTCTGAGCTCGAGAAAGCTTCTTCTAAACCGGACATTTTCCAATAAATTTAACTTATTTATATTTCTGCAAGGCTGATCGCATTCTGTTGATTCTCGGTTTGGTCTCTATCATGGACCATCATGTCGTTAGCGCTGTCGTGTTAAGTTTTCTTCGCAGTTACATCAGCCTTGCAGAAATTTGAGTTATATTTTTAGCTGATTAGATCTTTTACAGATCCTGCGTATACTTGCAGCATTTTCGTTTGCGGTCCCTCGCTTATTGTTTACTTAACTGATTTATGCTAGTTAGACGAGACACAGAAAAATTCGAAGGGTAATTGGAGGGGAATCAGACGCGCTTGATCGAGATCGCAAAGGTCTGCCTAGAGTGCCTGCCACGCAGGGTAGACAGGTAGACACGTTTTGCTAGTCTTCACTCGTTTGCCTGTTCGCTTGCACGTAAATAAACCATTTTCAAGTACTAAAGAACAATAACCTAAATGTGTAGGCATTTAGCACTGATAGACAGATAGCACCGATGGGTAATTTATTTTGACCCAGATTTGCTTAGAGGGTCCCCAATAGGTTTTTCGGGATCCGGGATTTGGCTTTTTTAAAGGTCGGGATTCGGGATTTTAACGGAAAAGAGCGACGATATTCGGGATTAGAATTAGGGACGGGAAGCGGGATTTGACGATTTTACGATGCGGGATGCGGGAAATGTAACTCTAAAGGAACGAGATCCGGGAAGTCCGGTGTCAAGAATGTGCAACGAAAATCTAGTTGTCACTGTCAGGATGCCTGAAATTCACCTAAGGAGAGAGATGAATTATACAAACATACTGGTCACATCTCGTTCTTTACAAACGGTTGAACAAACTCGTTCCCAGGGTCCTCTAAAGCTGGGAACGAGGTTGGTGGTTGAACAGTAAATAAATTGTTATAAACAGGAGCCCACCGCTGTCACCGTCCTGGACGAGAAAAGAAATATACGGGTCCTATGTCTTTACAGATAAAATTTCTTCAGTGCTCGCTGAGACCTTGCAGTTAACTTGAGCCGGTAAACCTAAACAAATGCCATAGAGCTAGCGTACACAACGGCATAAAGGAACTAATTCAAACGGCTCCGAATGATAAGAAAACCTCCATTCGGTAAATTTGAGTAGTTTCCGTCATGATCAAAATCAAAAGGTCAACAGAGAGATCTCACCACATTTTGATCAAAAAGGAAAATCGAGGTGAGGGGCTTGAAAAAAATTATGACCTGACCGGGATCGGGATTGGGCTAAAACAGCGGTCGGGATTACGGGATTGAGGGAAAATTTTGTCCGGGATGGCGGGATTGGAGAACCCTATTGGGGACCCTCTGCTTAGTGCTTCGTCATCGCACAGAATAAAATCTTTTGCCTTGTTACACAGGATACGTTTTGCTGGGTTGCCTGTACCAGAAGTTCATATACCAGGGTGCCGCGCGAAAAAGAGACAAGACAACAAGAATGGGAGACCCCTCAACCCTTTTCCCTTAGCCTGCGTAGCTGGCGGTTTTATTCACGCGGGGTCAAACGTTTTGGCGGCAAAGCCGCGATAGGAACTTCAGCCGCCCCCTCCTCATTCCTTTTAGCGTCTCTCCGCCACCAAACCTTTTGACCCGCGCAAACAAAACCGCCAGCTACACAGGCTTCTTTCCCCTTTGCCTAGCTATTCAGGTTCTTCGAACCACAACCCACTACAACTAGAACCGGCTATTGAATGGGGAATGCAGCTTAACCTTATCGAGATTGCTGATTTTCTTAAGCTAAATACGACAACTGATCGTTCTTGTTTTACTCAGTTTTATTTCAACCTAACATAATTGATTTGCTTGTTTGTATGGGATCACACACAAAAATATTAAACGCAATACAAAAATGGCGCAGTTTCATATTTAGGTGTTAAGGCAGGGAAAACCATAGCCTATGAACAGGCTCCCAAGTGAGGTATATCTCCATTTTTGTCTTCGCCCTATACTTGGGAGCCTGTTCACAGGCTAGGTAAACCATTAAACTGAGTAATAACTGAATAAAGATCTTTCACATTCATCCTCACAGTCTGGAAGAGTAAGTATAATGATACATAGATGCACGGAAAAACTGAAAGAGATTAAAAGCTATAGAATCCTAAATTGTAGTAGAGCATTATTTCAATACGAAACGATGCTTCGTTTTGGAAAAGGAAACATAATCAGTTGTTACAACTGCATATATCAACGTGGATATATTTATGTTGAGATACATAATAAAATCTGTCAATCTTTTCATAGACTAGGTAAACTTTGACCAACGCCCCGCCAAATCTTCATCATTACCCAATTTTAATCTCCTACGGATGAATATTTGTACATTGATAAACTGAAGTACTGGCAAACGCCGTTTTATTCTTTGCATAACGCATCTTAAAAATCAAAAACCCTTGTTTTGCTCCCTAGTTTTCCACCGCCGAGGCATTTCACAAAGAGAAAAACCAACTTCTGCACATGCTTCAATCGTATTCCTCTCTATGATGTATTTTTTCTATATCTTGTGTTCCAAAATAATAAATTTCGTATAGACCTAGGCCATTCATACATTTATTTGACTGTACAGCTGGTTTTCAGTCGCAGTGACTAACATCATAACTTTATCCCACAGCACGCTGGTCTCCCGTGTCGCCGTGGAGATTCTGTTAATTCTAATGTCTCTCTTTTACCATCTCCTGAAACAAAACCAAACGAATAGCAAATGAGGTATTCAGCCCACAAAATACCAGCCTGCAGAACAGGCGTTAATTTTTTGCGTTATGCAGGCGAGTGGAGGCAACCGCGAGACGAGCGGCAAGCGCGACTCACGTACGACGGCAGGTGCGCAAAAAATTAAGGGAGCTTAAGCAGCGACGACGGCAACGGCAACGCCTGGAAATATAACTTTATTTCATTTGTGCTACTTCGCGATTATTTCAACTCCCTCAACTTTTATAAAAATGACGAACTATCCAGGAACCAAATAGCTAGCAGTGGCGTACAAGTTAAGAAAGAAAATCAAAAATTCACCGCCGTGCGTTCACGTTTTCCACAAAACCTTAAATGTGGTCATTTCACGTTGTTGTTTTGCAGAGGACGGCAAAGAAATGTACCAAAATGTGAAACGCAGATGCAGAGCGATTGTTTTTGCTCATTAAACCTATTGTTTTGCGGCGTTGTCGTTGCCGTCGCGACGGAAAATACGACGGAAAATATTAAATTTGTCAGCCAACTGATTTGGTACCGCTTAGTCTGAGGGAGAAAATTAGTTTGAGCCACACCAAAAAACTGGATTCCGGTTCCCTTTAGGCATGTTTATGCTGTTCTTCAAAAACTTCTGATGATCACTGCCATCATTTTATAGGAGAATGTCACATTCCTGACACATTATAATGTCATGAAAACGGATTTTACCAGATGTACTCTCACAAAGAGTGAGAAGATCTGGGTACGAGACAAACAACACACAATATTAAATATTGTGTAAGGATTAAATAATATTGTAACAAAACAAATTTTGTTTTGTTACCATTTTTTTCAATATTTTTAAGATTCAGTAATACAGTGTAAATCAAACACAAGAGACAGTGTTTCATGAAACTTCAAAACGCTAGGAACAGAATAGGACATTTTCACTATGGCGTCATTTTACCACAACCACCAGAATCCTTCTGGTTTTTGTTTTCTCATGCTAATTAGAGCTATTGTTCTTTGCTGTCCACTGGGATTACAAAATTTGAATTTGAAAAGGAAAACGAAATGAATTCTGGTAATTGTAGTAAAATGACGCCATCATGAAAATGGCCTATTCAAACACAGTTTGCCTCACAAGGCCCTCTAGGACATTGTACCAAATGTGCAAAGATTGCTACTAGCAAAGGAGATTTTCAGGTCAGGGGTATAAACCTTGTAATGTGCAAACAGGGGTATCATCACGTGCAGACCAAGTGGCAGACAAAATTTACCACAGGAGAATGAGGAATTCCATGTATTACAAAATCTTCTAACACGCCTTAATTTACTAAGAGTTATGCCTACCCTCGTCAGGTGGTTCTTCCTCCCTGGAGTAATCTTGCGCCAGATGAAAGAACAGTTCCTCTGAAGAGAATACACAATTTGTTTTTAAACATGTCTTTGCAGTAAGGTTTCATTATATGCAACATAATACTTCGCACCCATCATAGATCTAGTTGTCTTCTTACTCAGACTGGCCAAGTTATTACACAGACAGGGTTTAACAAACCAAGGGTTAAGCCAATTTCACTCTAGTCAAACCAAATACTTGAGCATTGTCTATTGTAAAAATCATCAAGAAGGCATGTACCAACAACTAGACATGCATTATATATTATAGAACTGACACAATAACTCACTTACACACAGATAATGGGCCTTTTATTTGTCTTACATGGAGAAATCCACTGGGAAGAATTTTGTTAAGGAATAAGCAAGGGTTACGGGGGCATGCCATGAACCATTGCCAATACTAATCACCAAACCCCTTACCCATTCTGAGCTCTTGCACTGCTAAATTTCAGCAGAAAACACAGGCCTAGGCAACTATTAAGATACAAAAAATTTCCTAAAAAAACAAACAGTCAGAGGAAAAAAAACACTGGCCAGTTTATTACAGTGAGGATGTTCTAATCTATACCTGTTCCTACTGCTCCTATTCCTACTGCTCCTCATTAATTTGAACATTTCTCAAAGCAAAGAACAACTATATATGTATATAACACACTAATCTTGAGCTACAGAAATGTAATAAACAATGGGTATTAGGGCACCTCACCATATTAAGGAGTATTATTATTTTATTATTAATTTAAAAAAACATAGCAGTTAAATTACGTAATAATTTATGAAACTCATGACAAGCAGTTGCAAAAAGAAGCCAGAAAAATCCTGATCACATTTAAGGTCACCCTATACCTTGAGAGGTGTCTCGCGTTTAAGCGATGTAGCGCGTCCGGTTTAAACTGTAGATACCTAAGCCCCTATATCAAATTAAAGCTTATAGAGCTGACTATCAAACCATACCAAGAATTTTGAAATAAAATAAATTGTCGAATTTTTGACGACCTCTCATTGCGAGTGTCTGAATCACCTTTTAAAAGCTACAAGTCAAAGTGAATTTTGTTTTTTGCTAATTTAATTTGCTCCTCAGTTTCCAGACCCAGGGCGCTAAAGAAGCATGTCTGTGTTTTGCCATATTCAATTGCAGTGAAAAGTTATAGAGCATTTTCGAAATAGGATGAAAAAAATGTAGAGTAATCGTACAAAAATCGCTCTCGGAGAAAAAATATTTCGAAAGAAAAAATTCGCAGACACGCTTTTGTTGTTTACATGTTAAACTAGCTACTGTCCAAATTTGAAGGCAAACGAACAAATTTCTTTTGAGTTTTAGCTCTTTGAAGTGGCTCCTCCAAGCGGAAAAAAAAAATATTCCAGAAAACAGCGCTAAAAATTGGCAATTCATCTCATTTCAAAATTCTTGGTTTAGTTGGATAGCCAGCTCTATAAGCTTTAATTTGATATAAGGGTTCAGGTATCTACAGTTTAAACCGGACGCGCTACATCGCTTGGACGTGAGACACCTCTGAAGGTACCGGGTAACCTTAAGGACGGTGCCTACTTTTGTTACTGCGCATATGTTCCACGCATCTCGAGATACTCGGGTTGGACTATGGGTGGTGCCTACTAATACAGGGATATTTTTGCGTGGTTTAAAACTATGCAGAGAAAGCAGAACTTAGAAAGTGCTCTTGGTATCTAAAAAGAAAATTAGGGGTAACCGTGCATTTTTCAGAGATAATAAAGCTTCAATTTGGGAAAAAAAAGCCATACATTGCTTTGTCTTACTGTGTTATAGAATAATAACTTCATTACCCCTAAAAAATGCATGATTCCCCCAATTTTCTCTTTGGATTTCAATAGCCTTGAAAAGATCTGCTTTCCCTGCATAGTCATAAACCACACAAAAACACTTCCTTATTAGTAGGCACCGTCCTTAAGTTACATACATAACTGTGGTCTTTCTTCTATCGAATCTTCCCCCCTGAAGTTCATATAATTATATGATATTTAATAGTCATTCATTGTATATAACAAAGAGTGTTTGTAAATCAATAATACTCACCGACATTATGACCAGTTTTACTGGAGGTTTCAAATACCTTGGCATTTATTTCTAAGACAAAAAATAAAAGAAAATAGGATTGTCTGAGATTGTTGCTGTATTGATCATAACCACAGTAAAACAACTCCACTTTGTCATTGTTTTAGATCAGCAATAAAACTTTTTTTGAAATCTTATTTGAGAAATTCTCCATATCTTTCCTAACATGGAAATAAAGTGGATGATGTTTCATTGTTAGTTCTACATACCGTCTGCATAATCTGTTGTGGTGTGGTAATCTACTTGGCGCAACTTTTTGTCACTTTGTACTATGTCGTATTTGCAACCACAAAGGTATATTTTACAATTCTGTCAAGAATAAATAATAAATACCATAAATGAACAATCCTATTCATGTAAAAACTATTCCTCAAATCTGACTTCAAATGAAAAAAAAAAGGATGCCAAACTTTCACCCAATCGTTAGAAGAGTTTTATGCAAGACAAATTTTACACTGAAATCAAAAGTGCTCCAAAGAAGCTCTACTTAGCCTTTGACCCAAAAACTAAAAATATATAACACAGAACCACCCACACTAAGTTTCTTAGTAATAAATGATAAGCAGTTTCTGTGCCAAAATAGAGCTTATTTGGAGCATTTTCTTTTTTTAGGCAAAAAAGTCACTTCTAAGAATAGTCTTACATAAAACCCATTTTCATTTCATTAACAACATTAAGGGATGTCAAACAGAAACTAAAGTTATTAAGTGTAATGGAACTTCCCTAACAAGTAAGAAATAAAGAAACACTTTATCTTTCAAACATCTTGAGGTTAACAAAAGAAAAAAGAAAAAGCAGCCTTTTCTAGCATGATGTCAATTTTACTTCAGTTTTTTTTGTCTTATTAATTCTTCAGCTTGCACAGTTTTTGAGTAAGGTCTATGTAAGTAACACATGTTGTTATCTGCATTTAGTTTTGTTCGATCTATTATTGTGGATTAAAAGGTGTTGTAAATACCATTAGTATGAACATTGTAACATAGTATTGTGAACATAATCAGCTTCGTCTAGTACAATTAAACTATTATAGTTAATGTCAGCTCTGTAAGTAGTTATTTCCAAGTAGTACAGTATCTAGTATTGTAATCATTTATTCTATGAGGCAATAAAATTATTAAAGAAAAAATTACTTCAGTTGATACTAACATCTTCGTACGTCTTCAGCTCATTCACCCAAAACTTAGCTCTCTCAAAACTGGACTTGTCTGTAAGGTCTAGAAATTAAAACAATTAAAAAGCCATGACAGTTTGCAACCATAAATTAAAAATATAGTGTACAAAATTTTAAGTCATTTCTGTACATGTGGCATGATGCAACCAAGGAGTAACACTCCTCCCAGATCTTGGATGCTAGTCTAAAAGGCAATGTGGTCATGAACTATTTTAAGGATCTTGGGGAAAACTTTTAAGGTCTTTTAGGATCTTAGGAGAAGTACTTTAAATTTGCTTTTGAAGAGGAAAATCAATGTTTGTAGGCAACAAAATCGCTAGCTGCTGGTACATTTTAAATCATATGTCCAGTAATTTATAAAAGTTACCAATAACTAAATAATCCATAGTTAATTAAATTAATTCTGATTCATGCCACTGCAAGCCAGCAGCCCACCTATAAATCATTAAAACTCTTCCTCAGTATCTCCTCACCATAGCATAAAACGGCTGCTTTAGCTCCACGATAGTAGATCCGACTCATCGCTTCATACCTTTCTGAACCAGCTGTATCCTATCAAATTTAAGCAAAAAACATGAAAATCACAAAAATATCAAGACACCTGTAACCTACTATTGCAAGCCTGACTTTCCTTATTAGAATCCAGTGTCTCAAGCACTTGACTATTAAAATTAATGGCCAATGAACACACTTATTTGCAACATTCTTCAGGTTCAAGCACACAAGGCTATTTAAAAATAAACCTTGGCTTGCTAAGACTTATGGAAGTACTAGAAGGGTATTTGTTCAGAAACTGTTAAACTATTTAATTTCTCTCAAAGGGGGATGAAAATGCTACTTTTTATACTAAGTTGTAGTCCATTTTACCAATTGCTGTTAACTGGGAGGTACCTGTCGTGAGAAACAACAAAATTTGAGTTTCCTGCTGCCAAATTATTTGTAGACAAGACCCTAGGGCCAGTTTCTTAACCTTAACCTTGTAGGTACTAGTGCCTGTGTCCAGATACTGTATTTAAGTAATATATGCATGTAAAGTGAATCTCAATTGTATGAACCCTCAATTTTTCAAAACTCCCGATTCTTCAAACCAAAGGTTGTTTCCCTTGTATATACTTCAGTCAGATTTTCATCTCCGATTTCTGGAACTTCCAATTATTTGAACCAAATTCAGTTTCCCTTGGAGGTTCAAGAAATCAGTATTTCCACTGTACCAACAAATGCAGTGATCAAGCAGGGTAACCAGTATTAATATGACCACCATTTGGACATAAAAATCTGGTCAATAAAAAATAGGTGTTGTGTTTAAACAAAGGTCTTTAAATAAGAAGATAAAAGTCTGGATTTATTTCGTTTTTGCAAGGAACAATAAGGAAGTGACTGTAATAATGGTGATCCTAAGATGGGCTTCCATGCACAAGGAAGAATATCTGACAGAACAGGCCCAAGAGAACTAACAGTAACTACAGTTCCTGAATGCTACAGAATAAAGCTCTTCTCCCCACCAATATTCCAGTTATATTCATGACAAACTCTCTGTCAATAAGCACTTTCAATATTTATTATTGAAAGTACACAATACAGTGTTTGGACAGAACTCACACCTTGAACATTAGAATTTCACAATCTATTAATAACACTATGGAAACTCACCCATATTCCAAGAGTTACACATTTGTTACCAACTGTAATCTTTTTAGCACCAAATGCTGCTCCAATGGTCTAAAAAAACAAAATAGTTCTTGCCGTTTTCAACTAGTTTCTTTAAAATTAATACTACTATTCAGTTTCCATGTGATACAACTTGTGGCAACTAGCCCTCATAGATGTATACTTACTCAAGTAAGGTGAATTCCCTAAATAAAAGGAACCACTGTATAAAGCATCTAATGTATCCAATATCCCACTATCTATTTTTGCACTATTTATGACCATGTGGGAATTAAGGAGATCTCACCAAGGTGCGCTGTAATCAAAAAAGAAAACTGGGGGTAACCATGCACTTTTCAGAGGTAATTAAGCTCCAATAATTCCAAAGGGTGTTGAAATATATAGCAATGTATGGAAATAATATATTTTTTTCCAAATTGAAGCTTAATTATCTCTGAAAAATGTGCGGTTCAACCCAATTCTCTTTTTCGATTTCCAGAGGCCCTTGCTTAGACCTTTTTTTCCTGCAGTCACAAATCATGTAAGAAATATCTTTAAATTAGCAAGCCTCTTTCTTACAAAATTAAAGGTTCTCAGACCATCCCAAGATGGAGAGAAGGTATGATGACAGATGATTGTTGACAGAATTCCAGATAACAATGATGCATTGAATCATTTGAATGTCGCGCAGTGAAAATTTGCATCTAATTTGTGAATGAAGCTGAAAGAGGGTGGCAAGGGGGGGGGGGGGGGTACCAATCACGCATCACGTTGAATTTTTAAATTAAATCACGCATCATGGAGAACATTATTTTTTAAGCCATCACGCATCAAGTAAAAATAAGTAAGTGCACCAAGCTAATGTTGTAAGATTTCAACTTTCCGAGGACTTATTATTGAAAATTATATTGTATGCATTATTTTTTTTTTTTATTGGTTGATTGTGCTTTGTTTGTTATTTTTGTTGTCATATTGGTTTTCGTTAGACATACATGTTATGCAAAATTATATAAAGATGACTTACTTGTTGGAATAACTGTACCCTGAAAGGTTAATCCTAGGTTATATTATCTCCTTCCCTTCTCTATCATGACTTTTTCCTTAAAGAGTAGCTTTATTTCACTCAAGGGCTACTTCTAGCATAGTTTAGATAACATCACAAGTATAATCATCATCATCATATATAAAAAAAATATAAAATAAATAATTTATTTCTATAGCGCATTTTCCTAACGCTCAAATGCGCTTCACAGTGCAAAGCATATTATAATCTATACACTAAAAAATGAAAAAAAAAAAATCAAAAAAATCAAAAACTCAAAAGTCTAAAAATATGCTTGTCGAAAAAGATAGGCCTTAAGCTTAGCTTTAACGATAGAGACAGATGCGCTGCTTTTAATCTCAAATGGAAGCGGGTTCCAAAGGTAAGGCGCACACACTGAAAAAGCCCTAAAGCCAGTTGATTTGAGCTTGTGCGTTGGCTGCTTCCTAAAATGACTCTTTATCTGCAGGCCTAATTTGCACATGTAATCTTTCAGATGATTTATATACAAAATGTGAAATGTTCAAGTGTGGGAGGGGCCGTGGCCTAATGGTAAGTGCCCCAGACTCCAGATCGATTGTGCTCTTTGGCAAGACACTTTACTCTCATAGTGCTAGATCTCTCTCATGAAAAGACGACCCACTGTACTACCACACAACTGACAAAAATAATACTCACTGAAGGTCAACGTCTGATCTTGTTTCAACTTTAACTACATTGATCAGGCCTATTTGTGTGACAATTTTTTGACCTAGCACCAAGGTCACGAAGTTCAAACGTCAAGAAAAGACCAGAAAATGGGGTCGCGGCTACTACAGTTTATTGACCTTCATTTACACTGTATTTTACTTTGAATGGTATTCTGCCAAAAAAATCACTTATTACGGAAGGCTAATAAGTAAATCACGCATCACGCACTTATAAATTAGAAAATCACCCGTCACATTTGAGATGTCCAGTCCTGCATCACGTGGCTTATTTTGGCTACATCACACATCACGCTGCTAATTTTGGGGCCATCACGCATCACACAAAAACTCTTTGCCACCCTCCTGAAACTTCTTTAGCTTTAGATTACTTCATAAGCATAATGGTGTGATGAAAAATTACCCTGGCTTTTGAAAACTTCCACCATTCAAATGAACTGTTTTTGTTAAAAAATATCTAGGATTTCTCTCCCATCTTCCTGGCATATCTTTTGCGTACGATGTTCATGGAATGCACATGGGGATTCACTGAAGGTTCTACATCATTTGGCAATCATACCTCTGGATCCTTTGGAGTTTGTTACCCAGGGCCGGGTTGTTCGAAAGCCGATTAACGCTAATCCACGATTAAACGTTTACCAAGGTTTTCATCTCGCTCATTAAAAATGATTTTAAATGCTCATTTTAAGCTAATGGTAAAGAAAAGTCTAAGGCAAAACTTAGGGACAAAATCTTTTGGACGAATCCTTGTGGATTAGTAAATATACTCGAATCAAAGTTCACAATAACCCAGGATTAGCTTAATCGGGCTTTGAACAACTGGGCCCTGAAGTAACAAGTAATTCCTTCTAGCATTGAAAACGAAAACTACTGGCACTGGGAGTTCAAGAACTTTTTGAAAATTCGACAAATAAAATATTTACAGTCAACTCTCGCCTTGCGGACACCTCCCTATTACACACACCCCGATAATACGGACAGCAGCTTAATCCACTGCAAAAATAAATAACAGATGTTTGACTGAAATAAATTCCTGCTATTACGGACTCTCACTATTCACTAACTCGTGGTGCTGAGGTTGTCCGCAATTAAGGGAGTTAAAGTGCTGTATTGACAAATATTATTGATATTCCAACTCAATCAAGTGTGAAGGATTGGCATACAATTACCTTCTTGACACATTATTTACAGGTTAATTAAAGGGGAAGAACGGCGGCATCAAAAGAATGTCCATAAGCTTTCTCGCCCTAGGCTAGACCGAGCTCGATTTTTTCCCCAACTTGAAGCCTGTTCACAAGCTACATCTGGGCCATAAATCATAAAATTCGATGAAAAATTAATCTATTGAAAAATGCTAGTCCTATTCACGCTTGAAAATGAAAGATCTCAGATAAAGATTTATGGCTCGTGGAAAGGGAGGATAATTAATTTTGACACTTAGCGAACGAATGAACATGTTTCGATCGCCAAATAAAACCAGGGGTCGATTTTTTTTAGCCATTAATGTCAGAAACAACAAAAATAATTAAGACCTGTTAAGGTTAGCTCAACTCACATTTTGGTAAGGAACATTTTCGTTAAATCTGTTATGTAAGTATCTCTCCACCAGGCTGGTTTTCCCGCTGTATTCTTTTCCAAGAAGAACCACCTTCGCGTCCACCCTGGACCCCATTTACGGCGCTGAAAACTTCAGAAACTGTGAGCGTGCATCACATATGCCTTGACTTGATACTTTCCGGCAACGTCTTGTTTCAGGAAAACGGGCTTTCGGGGTAACAAAGTACACAAAGTGGTTATTTTGCAAGCTATTTCCGTCACATCATCGCTGCAAATACCAAGAACTCTGCTGAATGAACGAGAAAGACTAGAAACTAGTCAGAGCTACAGGAACGCCTGGTAAAATTCTTCTTTTATTGTTTTTCTTGACGGTGCATGGCATATTATGCTTGAATTTCAGTCGTCCTTTGCTAAATTCTGGCCCAAACAGTTCTTCACAGTGTTATTTATTTCATTTTTATTTCTCTCTAATCCTTCATTTTCAGCGAATGTGTCAGAAATGGCGCTTGTTCTGTACGATCCTTCAGCGGCCATTTTGAGTCCATTTCATGCTAAAGAAAGGACCTTCGAATTTGCCGGGAGAACACTTACTGTCTTTCAAAACTGGAACGAAGTCGGTGTTGCAGCGGTTATTTGGGACGCGGCAATCGTTCTTGGTCGATATCTCGAAAAAATAGCCGCTCAACTTTGGGGGAAAAAAGTAATCGAGCTTGGGGCTGGAACAGGCTTTGCGGGAATTGTGGCAAGCTTACTTGGGGGTAATGTGACCATTACCGACCGCAAAATGGCTCTGGATGTTACAAGAATGAACGTTGAGGGAAATCTGGGCAAAGAGCAAAATTCTGTTGAGATCAAGGAACTTGAATGGGGGCAGAACGTGTCATCATTTTCACCACCATTTGATTTCGTTCTGGGAGCTGACATTGTGTACGTAGAAGATACTTTCAATGATTTGTTGAAAACTCTGCAAGACTTATGCAACGAAAATTCAGTGGTTTTAT
The DNA here is from genome assembly GCF_977016875.1 of Pavona decussata. Classification (NCBI taxonomy): domain Eukaryota; kingdom Metazoa; phylum Cnidaria; class Anthozoa; order Scleractinia; family Agariciidae; genus Pavona; species Pavona decussata. Next base: position 1,035,765 of record NW_028145461.1, read on the forward strand.
TGTCCTGTAAGATACGTTATGATAGAGATAAACGTTTCTTTGAACTTCTCTCGCAGCACTTCAAGCACAAAACTATTTTGTATGATCAAGAATTGGACATTACTCTTTTTGAAGCAAGGAAGATCACTTAGCCCTTCCATATATTAGGACCTTCTTGGGTCCGATTCAAATGCCAAACTTTTCATGTCCCAAACCTAATGTAAATGCCTTAGCCATGTTATTTTCGCAAGAGATGATGTGTCGAGAAGTTAAAAATATAAAAATATGCTGTTAGAGACATCCTATGAAAATTATATATATAATAATTATTGACTTTGTAATCATATTGCAAACGAAGGAAGAAGTGGCTGATCCAGACCCATTTCCTCTACTTCACAAAAGAGAGTCCATTCCTCTCTGCATGAAATCCCTAAACACAGCTCCTGCCAGAACCATGTTTCTCCACCAAAAGTGGCTGCTTACCAACATAAACCCCCAAAATAAAAAGGTCTTCACACTTCCCCAACACTAGTAAACCTGAGAACTCCCCTCCCCCTCCCCCCTGCAGAATTTAGAAAAAATTCTTATAGTTCTTAGCAGTATGCTGGATGTTTGCCATATGAACCTTGTTCAATGACCTCAGCTCCCACCGGTCTCCTGTAGCTCAGAGCTGGAGCATTTGCACTACACGGCAAGTAATTCATGGTAAGGTACCATATAGGCACCCACATAACCCTAACCCTAACCCTCCATATAGTGACTTACCTTACCATGAATTATATGCCCACTACATGTAGTAATCAAAAGGTATTAGGTTTGACTTCTGATAGGAGCACTCAAATTTCCTTTTTCCATACATACTTGTGTGACTGACTGAAAAATCTGCCATTCTCAAGGAACAAGTTGTTTGTTCAAAATTGTGATTGCAACAAGAGTGATCAAGAGTACCCTGGCAAGGATGTGACCCTGGAGATGGAATGCCATTCTGCTGATGTACTGTACACACGTAAAGCCAATGGATCATGTCAGTTACCCAAGTATCACCAATGACTTCCTCACTTGTTTTGCTACATCTTTACAAATTACTATTTGAATGAGTGAGAGGATTTGAAAAACTCTGTACAGTCACAAAAATTGAACTTGGCCAGACATCCTTTCAGAGTGACTCCAAATCATGGGGAAGCCTTTTTCCCTGACTTACAACTTGTGCCACTTCACTGCCCTTTTTTGTCATCATTTACAAAGGATACTGAGTGCTTGGAATGGTCAGCAAGCAACTGTACACTGTAAGTGGTTCACAGTAGAACATAATATTTATTTACTATCCTATGATGTTGAACAGTTCCTAGCACTGCTTTTTTGGGGCCATTTTGGTCATCATGTTCACGAAATATTCCTTGCAACAGCCTTAAGAAAACTTAATTGAAAAATTTGGTTCAGTCCACACAAGCACCCTTGTAATGCCACCCATTGCGATAGTGACCCTGGAGAAGATATTTACAACTTACAATATTATTTAAGCAAACAGAAAAAAGCTCAAACAAAAAATGAAAAGTGCAGGAAAGAACATACTGTTGACACATTTAAGACAAAGGAAACAGAAGAAAAACTGCTAATGTCCATTCACGATGGTTTTTATTTGCTTCTTTGGGAAAAGAGTTCAATGCAACAGTCACTTCAAACAAATTATTTTATTTGTAGAAGACAAGAGGTGTTGCTACCTTTGCCAAAACATGAACATTATTTGCACACTGTGCATTGTCATTTTAGCGACACTGAAAATTATGACTAAAGTATGCTGGAGACTTTCACCAGTATGTACCTTTGTTGTATACAGCCATTTCAATTAACGTTGTCAGATTAAAATCAAACTAAAAGACAAGACCGCAATGTTTTGTGGGATATTTTTTTATAAATAATTTCATCAAAATCATCCCTGCACGTGCAGGTCATTGTACTGCTAATTACAACCTATTGTTTTCTCCAGGCAAAAATCACCTGTAAAAAATCGTAAAAAATCACCTGTACAGCCTACCTATACTATCAAAGAAACGCCTTTGGAATCTTGCGATACAGAGAGAGACCTTGGTGTGTGAGTGTCAAGCGATCTCACCTCGGACAAACAAGTAACTGAACAGTGTGCGAAAGCCAACAAACTCCTCGGCTTTATGCGCCGAGCTTCTAGGTACATTCAAAGCACCCAAACGCGTCGTACACTTTACCTTTCTATCGTCCAGTGTCATCTCGGCTACGCAACACAAGTATGGTCTCCACAGTCTATTGGCCTACTTAAAGGAGTTGAAAACGTGCAGCGCCGTGCTACAAAACTAATTTTAAAGGTTCCCCTTCCGATGTGACGTAACCTATAAGACCCGCCTTCAATTAACAAATTTGTTACCCATTTCATACTGGCATGAATATTTGGACATGGTTTTTTTCTACAAAGCTCTTCATGACTTAGTTTTCATAGACAGTGAAGCTCTACCTGTAACTAGACAATTTACGAGATTTACTAGGACATCGAGAAGTAGTGCTATTACTTATATTCCTAACCCAAGTAGAACTCTTACTTATCAACGTTCATTTTTCATACGCGCGTGCCGCACATGGAATGTTCTTCCCGCTGAGCTACGCACAAGTCACATCTCTTTAGCTTTATTTAAAACTTTATTACTTCAATATTATAAAAAGGCTTTGAACTTGTATGACGCTGACGACATTAGAACTTGGAGAACAATCTGTCCTAGGTGTAACACAGCAAGGTCTCTCCTATGCCCGCCAACGTGCTGCTTCTAGCAATTTGGTCTCCCGCCTTGTCTCCTCTCAAGTTTTATGCTTACATATTAGTAGTTTTAGTTATTAAGCATTTTTTTTATATAAATAATTAACGAGGAATCCGCTGTAATTGGCTATGCTGTAGTGGTCTCCCTGCCTAATTATTATATCTTTGGTATTTTTTTTTTGTTTCTATTGTTTGTATTTTAGTTAGGCGAAGCTAAATAAATAAATAAATAAATTAAAAAAAAGGCATGACTGATTTTGATGAATTTATTCACAAAAATCCCACGTAAACTTTCGGTCTTGTCTTTTAGCTTCATGCTTTGAACCGACAACGTTAGTTGAAATGACTGTATAATTTTTAAACAATATAACACAAAGGCACAGACTGATCTAAGAACAGTCTCAGTACTAAAACGCAACATTAAAACGGCCATAATTATTGTACGTAGCTTTTACAAAGGGAGTGTTCCCAAATTTGTAAATTCAGTTCAAGTTCAGTTAAAAACAGCTAAATATCCCACTAAACTTGGTTAATTTAATGGCTAGTGATCCCTCAAAATTATATCTGGAGATGTTACACAAGGTAAAATGTTTCAAAATCCAGACGGTCAGAAACTACAAGTATCACAAAAAACTCTAAACTCAAGCTTCTTAATAAATATTATTACTGATTTATCTAAACATGGAATTTCTTGCATTGGACTCATGTCTTCAGTAAAATTAATTTTATTTCCAGTCTTTTTCAGTGGAAACGTCACTCAATATCAGTCATCTATTGTTAGAGGGATTTCCCCTTGAGCTGGTAAGACATGTTACCATGCTTTGAATTTCATAGTCTCATTAAACTAACACTACATCAGCTGTCATCTAAGAATCAAACAAACATCCAGCATGCAAAACTTTGCCCGACATGTTGGACAGGGAGATGTACTAGCCAACCACCCCTCAGGCTGTTGCTGATCCTGTCGACTTGCAAACCATTTGCCCATACAGTCTATACACCACATTGGACGGCAGTAACAAGGGACGCATTCTCCTTCACCAGCTGAAGCACACAGTTTTTGTAGTTTGATGTTTGCTGGTGCCTGCATGCAGCCAATGCATGGTTCTGGATCCTACAGTTTAAAAGCAACAAGAAAAAAAAATGCATCCAGCATTGTGTTACTGTATGAAAATATCCAGTGTTAACATCCTCACGTTTGACACTGAATGAGACTTATCGCACAGTTAAATTTCCTATTTTACCTTTATCCTTTCACTCACAACATTTCCTCGAATTTTTAGGATCAGTTCCTTTGAAGGTTTTCATTTTTGCATTTCATGTTTGTAGAAACAAACAAAACTGAAGGAGGAGGGAAACTTAAACGAGCCGTTAGAGTATGCCATATTTGCTGAAAGTTTACAGCCCATCGAGTGACCAGTGGAACAAGCGAGTGACATTTCCGTACATTATGACAACTCATTCACTGCCCATGCGTGCATTCATGAATTAAAAAAAGAATGGTTATTACTTGGAAACAAACTTTAAAATTCTTCAGTTTTGGGGGGGGGGGGGAGGGTGGAATTTTCTCCATACAAAATCCTTTTTACTCTACCCATCTCCCTTGGAATCACATTTTTTTAGAAACATCCCCCCAACCCCCCAAAAAAGAAAAAAATGGGTTGAACTTCACATCACATTATTACAGCTTCTTTTGCCATCACTAGCCACTGTTTCAATATATTGTATGATCTAAACTTCACAACACTCTTTGGAAACTGAAAAATTAGTTAATGATTTTCAGTTTCTGTAGAGTGCTGCTACAAGTGAACAGACTTTAACCAATTCTTTCACAATACACGTCTCAATATCTTTCACAAAGGCACCAGTAAAATATTTTCACTACAAATATGACTGCTTTAGAACCATTTTAAATATACTGAAACAAAACTTTATGGCTAAAATTGAAAGCAGAAGGGTGAGATGTATTCAATGACCCAAAATCTCAGAATTCACTGGGCTGTTTGTACAGCTGAGTGCCAAATACAAGCTGTACAAATTTTTATTTTAATTAGCAAATTTGACAGAAGTCATGTTTTACTTTTATGAACTATACACCTTTCAAATTTTTACAGTCTCCTTTCTATAATATTAAGTGAAACATTTTTCTGTCAATTTTATTGTTAGTCAAATTACTTGCCCCACTGACAAATCAAAAATAATTTTCTGGCTACTGTAGCATCTAGTATAAGTTTGCAAAATACAGTACATGACAACTATGTTAACTTTTATATTCATTGTGAGAGGAAAAGAGATCTGTTCTATAGGTTACTTACTCACTAGTTACAATACATTAGACTGTTCCAATCTACACCATGCTGGACACTGAATGGCTGATTCTCAACCTTTGCAGTGCACTCTTAAAGTGTCTCTAAAGCTCAACAATCAATCTTCAGCCAAGCACTTCCCAAAGTTGCATTGAAAAACCTTTTGTACTCTGACCCCACTAAAGTTATTATTAAGGACGGTGCCTTAACTAATACCGAAGTATTTTTGTGTGGTTTATGACTACGCGCAGGGTTTTCAAAATGTTTTGAAGTAGGCATCAGCAACTGGAAGGGCAGGCGGCTGTGACAATTTTGGGGCTGCCAGGGCCCACATCCTAGGGGGGTCATGCTCCCCCAGAAAATTTTGAAATCTAGAAGCTCGGAAATACCATTTTCACATTCTAGCAACAATTTAACGGTTAAATACTGATTTATTATCAGTGGCATAGCTGTATTGATTTTCTTACGTAGCGTTAATTTTAATGAAAAACAAACCTCTTCTCCTTCCAATAACTGATGTGTTTCATTTTGTGACACTTGCTCCTTGAAAGCCTCAATAAACTTGTCACTAAGTGACTGATGAATCACCACATTCCTTGCATTTCTGATTGGTGCTTGCAACTTTTCTCTCAAGTCACCATAATCCGTGGAATTTAGTCTGATCACAAAGGGTTTGACCCCTGGGGTTATGCTAGCCACTCTTATGTTCAAGAACTGCACAGCAACACTACTCTCATGTGAAATGTCGTGATCCTCGGCATGAATGATTGACAAGTGGACATCAGGTTGATGGGCAATGTCAACTTTATAAGCTGAGCATTTGATTATCCATGAATCTGTGATATAAAGGCTTGTTCCACCAATGATTGATGAGAATTTTGTTATGCGTCGGAATTCTATGTTTACACTTGAAGCCACCGCTCTCCAAGGGCTGCCATATTTAAGTAACAGCTGGGCAAAAGGGTGCTTTGACCTGTAAAGATCAAACAAACAACCTCTATGACACAGCTACATGTACAAGACTACAGTTACTATTCATGTAAACAATAGCTGATATCGTCTTTAAACACAATTTACAGTAGGTTACAGGCAAGACTCAAAACTGTACTCTTATCAGCATTTAACTTAGTGAATTTTTTAAGAAATATGTTGACTTCACTGATTAAGTGATTTCATGTACTTATCTAGCAGTTTAAAACTTGCCTGTCTTGACCGTCTGTATGTGTGTCTGACCTCAATTTTTAGAAAACTATTTATTAAATCTGTCTGCTGATAGATCACCGACAGTCAGACAACATACTTTTTCGGGAGCTGTTCATTAATTTTACCTGTAAATATACATTACATTGGGTAAAATACAGACTGTTGCTATTGTACATGTTGTTCAGGCTATTCATCATGTAAAGTAAAGTACACATGTAAAACTTGTGGAATAATGGACGTACACTGTATTTACTGTGAGTTTCACTAGTTCTTCTGGGATGAATTACACTGAAAGTCAACTGAATTGAAATGATGGAAACTGGATAATTTTTTTACATAAATTATCAGTTTTAGGTTACTTAAAGTCTAAGTTTGTGGACTTGTAGAATTATGAGTAAATCGAGATTGAAGTCAGGTTTAATTAACAGTAAGCCAAAATAAAACATTGTTGCTTCTACACTAACAGTAGCTTACCATTTATTCCAAGACCAATATCGAGCACAAACAGCTCCACAGAGAGCGACACTCAGGCAAACTAAGAGAAACACATTTCCAGCCAGTCCTACCCTGGCTGGCTCAAATAAATGAAGTTGAGGTGATACCAGTCCTAAACAGATGTAATAACCTAACCAATACAAAAAAATATGGACAATAAGATTTGACTTTCTGACGAATGCTCAGGCCATGACTGTATTACATTTTTCACTTAATTTTGAAGTAGTGCAACATGTAGGTCAGATAATGAAAATCCATCAACATGGTTGGAAATAGCCTCTCTCACAGACATTCTCTTGGCTTGTCACACAATCTTTCCCCTTCAATGAGCGTGATAAGCCAAAAAGGCATCTGTGAGGGAGGGTAGGCTGGAAAAAGCACCCTAAAGTTAGTAAAATGACCAACTAAGTTGAAAGTTACAAATGTACAACTGTTTAAACAGCAAAGTATATAGCTTAATTAAGTCAGCAAATTTTATAGATGTTTGTGCCATGGTCAGCAAGTGTTTGTCGCTTCCAGGACAGAGACAGGACTTTGTTTTCCTCTTGTTACCTAAAATTAATGGTTGTAAACTTTGCTGACTTTATGGAACTATATCTCTGCTATTTCAACAGAAAAGTTGGCCATTAAATTTTTTAAATTGGTAGGATGCTAGGGTGCTCAGCAAGTGTCAATAAGTTGTTATCTAGTACATATTTGTATGAAAAGGTCTACTAAGATTTCGACAAATAGGACATAACATATAATCAGCTCTGACTGGTGACTGGAAAAAAAGATTTTAACAAGCAAGCAGGGTAACCAAGTGGATCATTTACTAAATATCTTCACCAGTGTGAGACCACAATTTGAAAGCCAAAAAGAAAGTAAACCAACAGGAGGCTGGCATTTTTATATTGCTGGTCACCTCACAAATCACATTCTGCTACAAAGATATACAAACAAGAAACCCACTTCATTGACCTGCTCGCTGGCTGAGAAGATTCCCAACATTTGTGGTTGTACCAAAAACAGGGCAGTGTTCTTGCAGAGCCCAGTGGCCCCTGGCACCTAACTTTTGCTCTTGGGCGATTAGAAAATCTGATTTTTTTTCACACAAATCATATGCTGGGCACCCTAGATTTTGCAGTTTCAGAGCACTGGGCTCCCTTCAATTTTCCTCACAGCACAGCCTTGCAAAAAAGCATAATTAAAGGCCTAGCCTTTTAAGCAAATAAACTAAAGATATTAGGGGAGGAACACCAGGTAATTTATCCATATATATATATATATATATGCTCCCAAGCTGTCTGAGCAACCCATCATGGTCAGGCACTGGTAATAAGCCACCAAACACTGTATAATATGCCACACAATTCAAACCTTTAACACCCCGTCCCCCTAAACGTCCTGTATACCCCGGACATTTGACCATTTTCTGTGCCCGGGATATATGGCATTTGATGCGGAAGGCCTTCCAGATAGAGGGGGGTTTGAACTTTACCTGGGTGAGGTGGAGAATTGGAAGCTACGGTGACAACTTCGTGCACTTTCTTCTACACATGGTTGCTAATTATTCATGATCAAGTTCAAGGGGGAAAATAACTCGCCAAAAATTATAGCGAGTTGTAAAAAATTTGATTGAATGTAGCCTTCTACACAGATGCTCTTGGGCTCGTGTGAATGAGACAAAACCAGTTTCCAAAATAATAGTGTATACCATAAATTGGAACATTTTTTTTTTGTGGAGCCCCGGGAATTTGATCACCAAATGTGGTGCACCTGGGAAGGGTACTTCCAATGAACAGCTTTTTAGTCAGAAATTTGAACAAAGCAATTTACAAAAGTTCAAATGACCAGGGGATTGCCAGTGGGGGGGGGGGGGGGGGGGGAGCATGTAAAGCACATGGGTACACTAACAAGCTGTTGAAGCAACTCTGTGTTTTCAATTCACCGGTGAGCCTCCGAGTACGTATATATACAGCTTCAATAGTGGTATTTATAGTTGCTACACAACAACAAATCTAAAAGACTCTTCTTTCGCAATATTTTCCCAGAGCTACGGCATAAATAACCCAGAGAGAAGCTATGACTGCATGGCTTTAAAAATTGACTGGGAAAAAGGGTTCTAACAAGCGAGAGCTTTTAACTGATGTTTACCAAGAGGGAGCAATGAATGAAGGAGAAGTGTGGCAGTTGTCCTCTTCAAATGATAACCAACAAAGTCCATATCCTCACTCCCTAAATAACTGGACAGGATGTTTTGTACGGTTAACCCAGCACTGATAAACTCTCTTGGAGGCGCTACAAAACATAACGAAACCAGTAGATATGCGAGAGTAAACACTATCACAATTTCCTCCATTTTGGATTTGCCACGTTCAATTTTGAGAGAGGACTGGTAACGAATAAAATACTGAGCATGGTCTTTAGCATAAACCGCTGTAATGAAAGTGTTTGGGCTCACTTTCAAAATGGCGGGATACACCGATTCACCGTAAGACCGGAAGTTGCATGAGAGCGAGGCCTAAGGGCCGTCGAACGCGCGAATCTCAAATCAACAAACATGGACGAAAGAGCTCTACAAGAGATAGACTTAAACCTTACGCCAGACGACATCCCATGCTCATCTGTTGAAAATGTGGATGATATCAGCAAGTGGACGATACCACAGCTAAAATTCTGGCTCAAATGCAGAAGGCTAAACCAGCAAGGATTAAAGAAAGACCTCGTCGAAAAGTAAGCTTTGTAGTTTTACTGTCGAAAAGCGGGCGCCGCACGTCGCAATATTTTATGTTTCCAATATCGTTTCCAATGTTTTGTTTTTTTTTTGTTTGTTTTTTCAGAGTAATAGCCTTTAACTCGATCCCTTACTACAGGGATAGAGTTTACGACCCTGACCCAGAAAGAAGTTACACGAAGGCAAAGCTTGAAAAGCTCAAGCGATCGAATGCAACAGTTGAGAGCGCGGCAAAACAAACCAGCCCCAATAACTCACCTTTCGATAGCTTTCCGCCGGACGAATCTACACAATTTTCGGAAGACTTTTCTATTCTGCCTTCGTTTGTGCCAATGGATGCGTTCGAACAGGTTAAAAATTCTGGTAAATGAATTAAGAAATCTGCCAATGCAGAGGTTGTGATAAACTCAAACGACAAAGGCCTTCGCATGATGAACTTTGTGCATGATTTACAGGTGTATAACAACCCAGAAAAGCGTCATATTTATTTGCGTGCCTGCTGTTGGGCTTCCTACAAAAGGAACATCAAGTACAAGGTAAAATTAGTTTTAAACCAAAATGAATCCCCGAAGATTCTGGCAGCAAAATGTGATAGGCAGTGCCCAGCCTCCAATAGCGGTGTTTGCTGCCATGTGATGGCTCTCATTTGGAAACTAGAGGATATGACGAGAAAGTCAGAGCTACGAGATTTTACTCCTGACAACAGATGCTGTACATCAAAGCCAAGGCAATGGGGGAAAGGGAATAAACGTGAAGTGGAGTTCCACCCAGTGATGGCTTCAAATGTTATAAAACCAAGACATTCCTCTGACTTACCAGGCAGGAAGAGAAGAGGTGTCCAATCACAATTTTACGACCCAAGGCCACCCAAATCTCGGAAGCTTGATGTTACTGGTATTGTCAAGCTTAAACGTGACCTTCAGAACATAAACCCAAATATACCCTTTGCAGCCATGCTACCAGAAGAAAAGTCAATTTCAACTGTAATTCACAAGCAACTCCAAGACTATGCCACTCCCGGTTTGATACCAACCTCTATCAGTAGCAACCGACCGGCTGTTCAAGTAAATTGGAGTCCTGTATGTAGTACATCACATACAACTAAAGAACTAAGAGCCAATCACGTCCAAAGGAAAAAAGACCAAAGTTTAAATGGTGGATCTCCTGGCCCTTCAATCACTCATGTGCACAGAGAATCAGCTATGCCACACACTTCTGAGCCACATGTAACGCTTTATGGACTACCTAATGGTAACCCCCATTTGCAGGAGGAAGAAGTTTCTACAGGCAATACTCAAGGACAAGAGCAGGCAATTCCAATTTTTGCTAACAGAGGAGCTGATCCCTATCACACTCAAGCAAAACAAACAACACAGGCCAAAACATTATTTATTGAAACTCTTACAGTTGAGCAACAACGAATTGAAATGGCAACAAGAGGGCAATCACTCAACCCTACTTGGTTTGAACAAAAGCAGAACAGGATAACTGCCAGTATACAGCTATTTCAATTAACGTTGTCGGTTCCAAGCATAAAGCTGAAAGACAAGACCGAAAGTTTACGTGGGATTTTTATGAATAAATTCATCAAAATCAGTCATGCCTGGAGAAAACAATAGGTTGTAATGAGAAGTACAATAACCTGCATGTGCAGGGATGATATTGATGACATTATTCATAAAAAATAATCCCACAAAACATTGCGGTCTTGTCTTTTAGCTTATTTTTAATCCGACAACATTAACTGAAATAGCTGTATGCAAAGATGTATTTACCCACATGCAAAATAAAGGGGCAAAGATTCCAGAAAATCTAATTAAAAGAATTATCTCAAAAGGAATTCTTTACAAACACGTGAGCTATTCCCAAGCTAAACACCTTAATTATAAAAGTAAAGGTATGATCTATGGTATTGAAAATGAGCCTGTGGCAGCAATTTTATACAAAGAATACCTTTTATCATTACCAGACATCAAGGAAGTAACAATTCAAGAGGTTGGCCTGATTTTAGACAGAAATAGCAATGTCCTAGCAGCAAGCCCAGATAGAATTGCAACCATAGTATATTACAATGGTACCATTGAGCATAGAAATGTAGAAATAAAATGTCTGGAGTCAAAGCAGGATGTTTCACCCGAGGTTGCCATTGAACAAAGCCAAAAGGAAGCTAGTTTCCCATTTAGGAAAAACAATTCTTTCTATGAAGTGAAGGATAAGCATAAGTATTGGTTTCAAACACAGATGCAAATGGGCATCTCTACACTTCCACTGACTGACTTTGCCATTTTTACTAGCTCAAGATATCCTATTTTAGTTCTGAAGGTAACATTCTCATCCAGATGGAGTAATGAAATTAAACCTAGTTTACTCGCTTTTCATAAGAAATATATTGCAAACAACAACAGTAAGTGACTCTAGGACTAAGAAAGAATATGAACTCTTCATTGAGATAACTAAACTTGTAACCTCTCAAAGACATATATCAATTTACTATAGCAAAAGGAGGACATTTTATCAAACTCTTCGTATATAGTTTTGAAACGTTTTTGCTTTTAGACAAATGTTGTGTTTGTTGCTCCTTGGATTATTTAAGTCTTGGATGGAGGGGACTCCCATAGAAAAAGTGATGGAGGTGTTTTGTCAGAAATTTTGAAACAGACCTTAAAAGGTATTAGAATGTTCTTAAAAGGGTGCATCTCAAATTCAATTTGGCTCCTAAGTGGATAGGGTAGACAGTGTTTCTGACAAGTAATTCCTGGTACCTAGAGGGTACCAAGATAACTGGTTATGACATCTTGGTGGCCATTTTAGACTTAAAAATTGAAACTTTTTTATGGGACTTCCCTCCACCTCTACTCTAAACAGAAATTATTGGATTTTGAAAGTTGACTAACAAAGCACATACGGTCCAGATTTGATTAATAGATCCATAAGTAGAAAGAGGCAAAACTTGATTAAATATATGCCAAGCCTTTATACGTTTTATTGCTCTTTCAACGTGAATTCGAACATTGGCTATACTCATGGTTTCAAAACACTGGCTTTCTGTAAACTGGTCAGTTGAAGAAAATCTCTTTGGAGGAATATACAAACTCCCTCCTCTGAGGGCTATCAGGTCATGGATTTCAAAGCCTTTCTCTGCAAGGTATTGATCTCCCATTTCAATTAACTGGCAGAAGTTACTTCTTTCCACAATTTCTTTATCACTTATTCTTCCTGGATATAACTGACTGATAAATGTTATCCAGCCACTAGGTGAAATGCATACTAGCCCTTTAAATGTGTCATGAGATTTATAATCTGAGTACATCTCTGAATGCTTCTGATAGTCCCTGGGCAGTTCACATTTCAACTCTGTGCAATCTAAAATTCCCCGTACATTTTCATATCTACCCTTAAATGAATCTGGCAAGTGCTCCTTTACATTCTCTTTTGAAGGCCACACAGGCAAACTTCCCAACATTATGTAAAGTTAGTTTGCCCACGTAACAAAAACATCCGACACAGTACTTACAGACACACCAAATCTGTGCGCCAAGTCACGCTCGAATAATCCAAGACGCACCCTGGTTAAAAACAAGCACAGCTGGTCAATGGGCTCCATTTCTCGCTTTCTATTTCTCTCATTTTCCTGTTGCTGCAGGAAAGGAAATGGAACACTAGGATCTGCATGGTCTCTTTTCACTTTGGCACGTGCATTTTTCCAACTGATCAGACTCAGAGCAAGGCTTAACAAAGTTCCAAAATGCGATTAACGCTCGATAACTTTCAAATCCAGTGTAAAAGAAAATATCGTCATTGGATCCAAACCTTTCCCGGCCAAATTTACAAAGACAAAGTTTTTTCCTAAGTTCAAAATTCTCAGCAACCAAATCTCTTTCTGGCGCCAGTGGTTTGTCCTCTGAATCTTCCTCTTTAGGCTTACCATTTTTGCATGTGTCGACTGCTTCACTTGAGCGACTTGTGCTTTTTGTTTCTGATGACACCACAAAAGGTCGAACTGCGCTGTCTTCACGAGCTTTTGCTCTGAGGGTCCTTTCACTCGATTCTTTACAATTCGTTGACCAAGGAAAGACCGATGGAACAGCATTTTTCACAAGATCGTGCCTTTTGCCAGTGAGACTTTTTCTGTAATCCTCCGCGGTGAAATGTTCCGAACAGCAAAACAAAGATGTGTTCGACGCAAATTTTTTGTCGCCACGTCTCATCTTAATACTCCATATCTTCCTCAGGCTTACATCTAACGGAAAATTGTGAAAAATCAAATCTTTTCTATTCTCTGAGCGATTGTTGCACAGTGCAGCCGAGCAACACTTGTGACTTGTGTCCGCCATGTTTGCTACGATGGCCCTTAGGCCTCGCTTTCATGCAACTTCCGGTCTTACGGTGAATCGGTGTATTGAAGGAACTTTCGAACTTTCGAACGCATTGACAATCACGAATCCGATGGAGATACTCCCGATACTAGAGACTAACACTTCTCCAAAACCAAATGTGTGGTACGTTCTCTCGCCAGAAGGAGATGGACCTTGCATTAGAGTAGGCCATACTTGTACATTTGTGCCTGGCGAACCGAGGCGTGTTTTGGTGATCGGAGGAGCAAATCCAGATGGATCTTTTGCCGATGTTTATGTCTTGGATCTAGGTTTGTTATTTCAAGTATATGTAGTTTCTTCTTTGTAGCTGACTACTTAATGTTTTTATTTGTATTTATATTGCTAAGTTAATTGTTACCATGGATACCTCATACATGACAGACAGTTCAAGTTGTCAAGTCAAGGGCTGTCTGTATATGTTGTGGGACAAATTTATCCTTTGTTCAAATTTTATCTTCCTATCATTCTTGGGTATGGTAATGTATGATAATGAGTTTGAAACAATGGAAAATAAAATTCGAACCAAGGATAAAGTTGAACCACAACATGTATAAAAATCAAATATTTACTGAAGCAGTTATTTCCAGGTGGATTTGTTATAGCATGTAAGATGTGGCCCATCATCTGCATTTAATATATCTGCTATCCTTAAAGTCCATCCTCAGTCCTTTCTCTCTTTTATTAATTATCTCTCAGTTAGTCCGCGTGGTTTGATTGGTCAATTTTGATATGATAAATATCTTACTAACCTGTGTCCATACTGAAAGTTACAGCTTCTCGTTTTTTCCCATCGATTTATGGTCCGTAACTTACAGTATGGACCTCAAACTCGGTTAGTAAGAGGTATTTATGATGTTATCATAATCTTTTTAAATTACATGTAATTAATTTATTTATTTACTTATCTTATGACTTACTTGCTTAGAAGAGCAATTATTAGATAATAAAATTAAATTTGTCATCCACAGGCCAAAGGAGAGAATTTTAGGCTCATGGACTAAATATCTAAAACAAGAACTCAGTAATACACTAAATTTCAAAACTGACCTTTATTCCAGCTGACAGTTTTCTCACAAAAACTTCCTATGGATGAACGCCCCATTGATCCAACTCAGAGTTGGTTGACCCTAATGAAACACTACCCCTCACATCTCCTGTCTCTTGCTGTTTCACTATTACAAAACAAATTACAGGACTGGTAGATAATTAAATACAGAGAATTTTTTGTTTTTTCCCATTTTTCCCTCTAGCTTACTGGTGCCATTTAATTACCATCCACTTGTTTTCTTGGGTTCCTGAGGGCCACACTTATAAAAATTAGTGCCACCATCACTAATAATTAACAAAGTCAGATATTTAAAACTCTATACAGTCTACTCTCATTAGAGAGACTTTTTAGCTTGAAAATGCTCATTGTTATATCGTTTTGTTAATTTGTATTTTTAGATAAGTTTCACTGGAGTAGTCCAGAGTGGAAAGGTATTGCCGGTCGGTATGAGCACTCGGCATTCATTCCTGAATGCAATCCAAATAAAGTTTATGTGTTTGGTGGAGCCCAACAGGCAACAAACTTGAATGATATGCAGGCACTTGACTTAGGTACTTTTTAATTAAATTACTGTTACAGTAATGTTACTCTATTTATTTCTAACTAGTGATATACAGTTTCTATGGGGGAAGGGGAGAAAGAAAAGGAAGTTATGACATAAAAGTACTCATCAGCTTGATTTTAGAATTTGGAAGAAAAATTAAGGCCATTTTTGTCACACTGTGGGAGATAAAAAGTCACAAAGTGTATTTTGGCCTGTTAAAGATAAATTGAGGTGAATTTGAAGAAGACAAGAAGGGATCTACATGCCCATACCTTGCTTTTAACACAAGAATGAATGCCAACAAGATGCCTATACTGGCATTTACGCGAGATGCATTTATTCCAACTGTATGCTTCGCAGATTTATAAAACTATCCTTGCTAATGGAATAGTTTGAGTCACGACAATTGCGTTACGTTGTTTCCCTTGTGTTACGCAACTCAGACTTTCACTGGAAATTTCTGAAATTCCATTACGATAATGTAAGCTTCTCAATGACCTCTTTTCAGTCTCGCATCGTGGTCTAAGACTGTCAAACAAAGCACGATTCCTTTGCCAGGACCACCGTTTTAAATGTCGAGTGCTTCTTAGAAGTTATTCTTTCGATTCACCACTTCAAAATGGTGAAATTTTTCGTTTGAAAACGGCACACTTGAGTCCACAACATGTTAACAATATGGCACCAAATTTAATCCGGTTTTGATAAACAAATCAAATGATGCTTTGACGTCACACAAGTAGGGGTGAGTGGTTCGCCTCCCTCGTGATATAAGCGACAAAAAAGGATTTTGATTGGCCTGCCTTTGTTGAAGACAATCAGAACAATACATCCCGAGTAGTAGAGGGGAGAGTTTAATGAATAAATTAATGTACAGATTTGTGGCTACGACGAAGAAAAAAAAAAAAAAAAGAAATCGACCCGTTTTTAGACACACTATGCCCCTCAGGGCATCCTGCGTAACTATACTTTGACAGCCTAATGTCAGATGATGTTTCAACAAGATTCAATTTAACCGGTAGACTGTGAACTGGGTGCAGAGAAATCCTTCATGTTAGCTACAGTGGAAGACATATACAGTCTAGCAGTTGTCATTAGATGGCTAAGGCTGATTTGAAGACACCAGCAGTAGCAGCAGTACTGTAGATGCTCAAAGGTTACTTGACATTGAAATGGAAATTCAAAAACAATGAAAGTGCGAAATAGAACATGTGGTGTGTCAAAAAAGGTTCTTTGGTCGATCCAACTCAAACCAAAGGCAAGGGAGTTTTTATTTAGTTAAAAAGGAAGGAGGCCAGCTACATAGACTTCTTTGTGCAGTTATGCAGTTACTTCAAAGCTTTATGTTAGCCTTGAGTATTAGGTAAAACAAAGTAGTAAAACTAACAGTTACTGTAGTAATGAATCAAAATACCTTTAGAAAGAGAATGATTTCTTTTTTGTAATTATAGAAGTTGAGTAACACTTTTCGTATTCACCTTTCAGATAAAGGTCTCTGGGAAACAGTGGAGACAAATGGAAGTCCACCATCCCCAAGAACATGTCACTCCATGGCATCAGTTGGCAGCAAGTTTTATGTGTTTGGTGGAGGACTGAGTGGCCCTGAACCAGTTCCAGACAATATTGTTCACGTCTTTAATGCTGGTAACTAGCTACATGTATATATAGAGATTTGTTACCATTTTTTTTCTTATCATCTGGAGCTTTTACTGCAAGACGTAAAACATAAGTAATACTACTGACACCAACACAAAACTACCAATAATTAAAATTATACATATTGAACAGAACAGACCATATTAACCTAAGAAAACTAACTGAAAATAAACTTGCTGTAGATGACGAACATAACATGAAGACTGTCTAACTAGTGTCGAGACATCTTTTTTTTTGTCTGAGATTTCTATATTTTGCAGACCAGCATTTGAACATCTCTACATTTTCTACAAATTCTAGGAATAAATGTTGTGCAACTATAGCTAAAAATAGACCAGAAGTGAGGTCTTTTCTTTACATCCTTTAAATGGAGTGCTATGTGGACTTATGATGATGATGATGATGATTATGACTAATAATAATAAACAAACCATATCACTAGCAATTTGTTTTGAGGGAAGGGGTACCCAGGGATATATCCAAAAATTACCAAATATAGCATTTTAACAGACCAAAAAAAAGAAACACTTTTTAGTGAAAGCTGGTCAAGCCTTCCCATCAGGGACGAATTTGATGTAAAGTTATAATAATTTTGTAATATATAATCTGTTTCAACAGTCCTGCTACAGTCAACTCTCTCATAGTGACCACTTCTCGTAAACGACCATCTCCCATAAGCACCACTTCATAAACAACCGTTTTGTTTCTCAGTTAAATACTGTTTTAAAGCTCTCTCGTAAGCAACCACCACTCAAATTTCTTAAGGGACCGCGACCACTTTTTAGGCCAGAAGTTACATATGTCAAATTCTTTTGTTTTCTTTTCCAGTGAGCTAGTGACCATCCAACATAATCACCTGTATGATCGTTGATAAATTGTTACTCAGTTCAATTTTTGATGACGCTAACCTGGACTGCTGACAGATAATAACAGTTTAGAGACAGAGATGTCATGGCTATAATTAGATCTGTAGGTAAACAGGATGTTACAGTGATCTGCTCCAAAGTGTAATATACACAGTTTCATCAGAAAAATGAATAGATGTGAAAAAAATCAAATAAATTTAGTTTCTATTTCCCTAATTGTAGCTGCTAAGGTAATATTTTTATGTAATTGATCAATCCAGTATAAGGCTTATTTTGTTGATCTTTCCTGTAAGCGACCAGTTTGTCGTGTCCCAAGGGTGGTCACTTACGAGGGAGTTGACTGTATTCAGATGAAGAATGCAAAATTCAGTGTAACTGTCAGTCCAATAGATTTAAGTCAGTTCTTTGAATTAATGCAAGGCTTCATGCATCAGGTACATGAAATTTCGACAGGTTTCCTAATTTGTTTTATCTGTCTCGTAATCTCATTGCTTTCAGCTTTTTTCAACCATATTGTCAGAAAGTATATATTAAAACACAAAGCAAGGATTTTTAGAATTTTCATTGGTAAGGTCAAAAAAGCTGGTTGGACAGAGGAAAAGAAGAAAATCATTCTAAGTTTTGTTTATGGTAGCTATATAATTTAGGAACTTTTGACCTGGCATATTTATTGAAGGGCTCAGGCATAACCAACCTATAGTGTTTTAGACAATTTGCTTTTTGTTTTTGGCCCAGATTCATTCACTGGATTGTGTTTTTTTTTTTTTTGTTAATTCCTTCAGGATATATACTTTGCCTCATTTGTTTTATCCATTGTTTTGTGATATAAATGGAAATCTTGCACATAATCATGGATTGTTGCTGTTGTTGTGTTTATACAGAGGACAACAGCTGGAGCCAGCCAGAAGTGAGTGGAAGCCCTCCTTGTTCTAGACATGGCCATGTGTCTGTCACAGTTGGAACAGAGATTTACATTCATGGAGGAATGGCTGGAACTGATATGTTTGATGATCTCTACAAATTTGACACTGGTATGAAAATTAAATAATAAAGAAGTATCAATGATAGGCTATTTATCCATGAAGCTAGCCATGGCACTTAATTTACCATATCTGGTCATGCAGTGTTTAGCTAGAAAGTTGTGCTCCTTTACTAAACCACTGCACACTTCCCCCCAAAGCCATTTTATAGTGACATAATATACAGCATGTTTTTTTAAATTCTTTTCTCTCTTTGTTTGTTCCATACCATAAAATTCTGATTTTAAGCCCTCAGGGTTTGTAATTTGTTCAAAGGGTCTTGAAAGCCAGGGCTTTTTTGAAAGGCTTGTTTTTGGAGGAGCCATGACAGCAAGCAGGCTTTTATAGGGTGGCCATGACAAGCTAATCTGCATGTACAAATTGGATGTTCTGCATTGAAGACTGGAACTCTAAGTCTTGTGACAAGCTACTGTAGGTCATTGTATTACAGCTGTAGGTTCAAATGTACCAGGTCAAATTCATTTTCACTAAATTATTAATAAAATAATAAATTATTTACTTTTCACCTTTGTACTGTCAGGCACTGCCATGCTGAAGGAAGTCCATATTGTGTATATTTTTTAACATCTGATGTCTCCCTTTTCATTGTAGTAAGTAACACATGGTTCAAACTTAAACCAACTGGCCATGCTCCATCATCAAGAACAGCTCATGCAGCAGCTCGTGTGGGGAAGAGAATTTTTATCCATGGTGGAATGAGTTCAGTTGGCACAGCGCTTGATGATGTGTATTCATTAGATACAGGTTGGTATCACTGGTGTCTAAGTTACAAGTTTGTAATAGTTGCCACCTAGTATAGGAAACAGCATCCAGAGGGCAAGAACCCAAACAAAAAGAGACCACAGAAATCTTCAATAAAAGTAGCTACTAACAGTTTATTGTTCATGAAAATAGCCACCACTCCCACTGAAGGCTCTTTTGGTTTAGACACCCTTCCCTGCTCCCCTCTGAAATTTCCAATTATTTACCTTAAAGAGATTATACTTTCCTTTAAAATGTAACTTTTTAGGTTCCCTTTCTAAGTTCCAGAAAATATCCTTACTGACCCCTTCAGAGGGGATTGGAAATTCCAGAAGGGTAAAAGTGGGGAGGAGGGCTCAAAAGTAAAACATTTATAGGAAAGAAAAAAAATCCCTTCCATGAGGGGGGTACGAATATTTTCTGGAGAGTACTGCACAACAAGAAACGAAATATTAATACCCTGTATTAATGACCAGACATAAGGTCACGATGCATGAAGAAATGTTGTCAGGTTGGACCAAACCTAAGGTGAATTTCACATACTGTATCACAAAGGAAATTTTTCACAACAAGATTTCACATCTGTGACTGAATGATCTTGATCAATATGATGCATCAAAATTTGCAGTCTAATGGACATAAGGTGTACTGATAAACAGATATAATTCACCTTTAGCTGTTTTATTGTAAGTTCCTTTGTTCAAATGCTTAAAAGGTAAACTTGCTATTAATATTGTGTTTGGCTTGTTTAAGTAATTAGTTAAGGGTTATCAAAGAGCCATAAATTAAACTTTCTTGAGTGATGCCAAGAAATATTAAAACCTCCCTTTGTCTTTAAATCTGTCATTTTCATGAGCACCTACAGGTGCCCCACCCATATAATCTTAGACTCTATTTCTCCCTTTCCATGTGGTCTGATCTTTGTCCAGTTGCACTACACCATAACAGTAATTTTTGACCCAGCTATTTTGCTTTCCTAGAAACATTAAAATGGATTAAAACTTCAGTGGATGGACCCAGTCCTGCCCCTCGACTTGACCACACTCTCTGTACTGTGGAAATTCCAGCACCAACAGGTACTTGTGAAAAGTTGTAGTATTCAACAAATTCAAATAGAAAACCATATAGAAACTCAGAGATTATACAGTACTAGCTGAGTGTAATAGGTACAGACTATACAGGTCTTTAAAAACATACTGTACACTGTACATGTATATGTTTTGCCTCTTTAATTAATTCTTTCTTGTGGCATCAGTAATTTATTATTATTGATGCATCAATATAGTCTGGGAGCTTTCAATTTTGGCAAAGAATACAAATATTTTCAAGGAACTTCCCTGTAACTTGGATATTCAATAAAGTTCCCACCTTACCCATTTTTCATTAGTCCTATGTTATGTACACCTGTAACATTATTCCTAAATTAAACTTAAAATAACTTTTTGTTTTAGATGACAGTGCAAGTGTGAAGGCAAAAGGAGATAAATCTCGAAGTATTCTTTTGATGTTTGGTGGAATGGACACCCAAGGAGAGATTTTTAATGACTGCTTAGTTTTGATGCCTGAAAGTGAAGAATGAACTTATAATTCCATCATTACTCGGGCCGTAAGGTGGACTGAGTTAAGGTTTTGGTAGCATTATCAAATTCTTTTTTCTTTTTGGGGTCGCGATGGGCCGAGAGATAAGACTTCTGGCCACGAGTTATTGTTCTCAGTCTCGTTTTTTGTACTCGGCTGGTACGAGTTACGTTTTCTGTCGTGTTATCAAATTCTTTAAATTCTCGGTCGCGTTCTTTGTTTTCGGTCCGTGAGGAGTGTTTACAATATTCGAGCCAGACGTGCAAAACATGAACAAAACATGCGAGGCATGAACAACCCCAACATAAACTGCTAACCGGGGAGCTATTTAAGCTAACCTAAGTGCTATTTAGGCTAACTGGAGTGCTCTTTAGGCTAACCGGAGTGTTTTTTAGGCTAACCTGAGTGCCTCAAGGTCAGTTTTGTTTAACCGAAAATTTGGCAACTAAATCAGTCTATGACCTCTCGGGCCAAGATATAGATAAAGATGTCTCACGTTAAATACTAAAGAAAAACAATCAATGTAGAAACAGTTTCTGTCTTCAAATGAAAGGTGAATAACAAATGCTTTCCCCTGAATTTCATTTAAAAATATAAAAAGCGAAACATTGAAAAATGTACAAGGATATAAACGTACGCGTGATGCGTGATGCGTTACTCTAGATCCCCGGGGAGGGGGGGGGAGGGTTACTCAACAGATGCTTGGGTAGGGAGGTGTGGCCCGGTGGTTCAAACCCTGACCCTGTTTAAGACACAATTCTCCGATTTCCCTATCCCGTTTAAGACAATTCAAAATTTTCAGGCCCTTTCTAAGACATTTAACCCAAAATGACACCCTGTTTAAGACTAGAATGAAATACGAATACACTAGTTTCTTACTGTATTTTAATGCATTGGCAATCACAATCTGATTAAGCCATTAGGTCATGAAGGGATACCTTGTTTAAGACAGAAAGTAATGAAATAGATACCCCGTTCAAGACAAAACACCCTGAAAACCATACCCTATCGGGCCGCATGTCCCCGTTAAGGTCACATAAGGGAGTACCCCCCCCCCCCCCCCCCGGGACTAGATCATACCGAAAATTACGCTCCGTCATTGACCCGGCATCACATACATATTAGCACCGTACAAATCGTTTCTGTCTCTAAAGGAAAGGTGAAAACGTAAGGATTAAAGCCCGGGGATTATAAAAAGCACTCGTATGACAAATGTCGTTTTCCCCTGTACTTCATTCTGACTGCAAGAAATGCAATTCTATCTGGTGGTTACCTATTGCCTCACTATATCTCTGTATCTATCTACAGTCGGACCTCTATTAAGCGGCCACCTATTAAGCGGCCACCCTCCATTAAGCGGCCACTTTCCAAAGTCCCGAATTATTATTTTGTCAGTAAAGTGCTGTATTCGATACCTCTATTCAACGGCCAACCTCTATTAAGCGGCCAGTTTTCAAAGTCCCCAGGGTGGCCGCTTAATAGAGGTCCGACTGTATTTGGTAGCCTGCGAGCAAGCTCTCTTGGGGTTGGGGGGCGGGAGGGGGAAAGAGGATCCACCCTCCAAGAGAGCTTGCTTGCAGGCTATCTATTTGGGGGAATTGGCGATGCTGGAGGTTATCACTGTTAAAAGATTGTAGGCTTTACGCACTACACAGTCAAATATGGCCCGAGTATAAGCTGGAAACAGCTTCTTGTTTAGAATATTTTCAATTTCATAATATTAATAAAAGCAGCAGTTACAAGCCCCGGGTAATGTTGGGGCTCATCTGAAATTTTGAAAAGAACCTTTGAAAGGTACTACGTCACTCCCATCTTTTTTTCTTCTGGGGTTTTGTAAGATCATACATTGATAGGTATATTGACATTTGGACTGTTTGCACAACTGTATAGTAGAAGTGTTGAATTTGTTAGCCATAACTTGTAAACAAAATAAATAAATGTAATGAAAATCAATTTTTGATTGTACAAAGTCACCATGCTTCCAACCTTTTTCACAATTTTGTTGTCGTTTTGTATTCTATGGCTATAAAATCTTGTAAAATCACAGTAAGGCGCATCACACTGTAAGTGTTATATGCCAGTGAATGTTAGATTTGGCAAAGAAAGCACCTGGAGATTTTGACAAAATTTTAAGATGAAAATTTCGGATACAAAAATCTGACATTTAGACAACTCCAAGTCATATTTGATATATATGCACAAGTACTGGGTTGTAAGAATGAATGAAATTAAGGAATTATCTTCATTCTCACAACCCAATACATGCACTGTGTATGAACATTCATGTTTACCTTGCATATTCATTGATAACAATGACATGGAGCTAGTTTTCTGTTTATCAATAGTTGAAGCATTCATATCGTTAGAATGACTTTTTCTTGCTAACATTAGGAAAAAACCTTAGTTTACAATACCTTTTGGCCGTACAAAAATGAATTAAAAAATTATTTTATTTCTCTGACTAGAATATGGACTTTCCTAGTCAACAACAAATTTGTTTGATTAACATTTTAAAATGAAACTGAGAGATAATATATTAAGCAAAAATTTCAACATGTTTGTGACATTACTGTTTAGTTCAAATGTCAAGAGCCATTAAAAATCTCACACATAATATTATTATAAGTAGCTTGCGAACGCAGACATATTTCCTGCAGAGAGAAGCGTCAGCCGGAAATGAGTCTGAACAAATAATTATTATCGTGACTCAAATAGACTGAAAACTTTTAAGTTACAACCCGCTACATCAAATGATAACTTGTATACAAGTTTACTCTCTGTTGCAACACATAACATAAAGACAGCATCTCTAAAAGTTGCATGTTGTAGTAGACTAGTGAAACTGGTAATACCTCTCCTTGCCATGTAGGTACACACCTTTAGCTTCATAAGGTCTTAGAGACAATAGACCATAAAAAGACGCCATGAAATGTTTAAAACTTGGCAGTGAAATCCACTTGAGTTTTGGACATTTTACGACATCGTTTATGGTTTTTAAAAGTATGGACCATAAGAAAACTGCCACTGACTTGTCAATTCACATGTCTAAGTTTACCAACATTACCTGTGCCAACTATCTTAAACTCATTCAGTAAGTAATCAGTAAATTCCTTCTCAATAAGAAATTCCGCCATTCTTTCATTAGTGGTATCATCCACAGTCAAGTGACAAAATAATGTTCAAAATTTTAGATGGCAGTACAGCAGCGAAGTCCAGGATTTAGGTCGAGTTAAAGAATTAACGCTTAACAATATTATTCTGTTGGTATTTGGTGGAATGGATACACAATGACTGTTTAGTTTTGAGGCCTCAAAATGGAAAATAAAGTTGAGGTACTTATGTTCAAATTGAATAATAATATTCTCTACCCATACTCCCATATGCCTTCAAAACAGTTCCTCTCTGCTTTAACTTGCTGTTAATATTTTAATTTAGCAATATCAAGAAACCACACTCAAACAGGGTTAAAAAAATGCTACGAGACTATTAAAACATCTGGCCAAATAATGTTTAACAAAAAATTAATAATGATGTACTTACAGTAACAAAACTAAGAAACGCATAAAATTCTAAAAAAAATAATTAACAAGCTAAATTTGTAATAGATATGAATTTAATGCAGTACATTTACATCTCAATTACTAAAAGTGACTACTGTTATAATTTTAAACTTTTTAAGCTCTCTCCCACTCAAACATTTTTTGTTAGTGACAGATTTGCAATAATTTATTATTTTAAAGAAATAAATTTCTGTTAGTAACAGAAAAAGGTATTTAACAAATTGAACAACACCCCTATCTTCAGCTGTAACACTAACCTTGCACCCCAGCTGACTTGGTACTTGGGTTCAGTTTTGCTGGCTATGTGCCACTGGCCTCTCAGAGCCCCTGCCCCATTATAGTCTATTTTGTGGCCAGTTATAGACCCCATCTTAGTCATTTTTGAGAAAATGTAATTTTCGCAATCCCAACTAAGTCACTTTCTACTTATGCATCTACTTTATCAATCATAAAATGAATTGACACATTTGTTAAAATATCGAATGAAGAACACTTTATTTTTCATCAACAGTACAAGCATTCTGGTACATAATTTGCTAACCATAAAAATTTACAAACGTACCATCATAACTGGTCAGGTGATTGTTGCATTTTAATAAACAACAACTTTCTGAACTTTTTAACCAAGACCATTTTGAATCCCTACTTGATAGAATTTTCTTACCCCAAAAATGTGCGACCCCATTCTAGTTACTCTATTGAAAATGCAACCCCATTATAGTCAATCCAGTCGTGAAAATGCGACCCCATCCAGCAGCACATCCCCATTAGCCCCTTATAAGGAAGTACCCCCTTCCCCCACCCCTGTTATTTTTAATAGCAGTTCACGGCTGGTCGCTGAAAAAGATTTACAGACAAATGTATGGAAATGTCAAAATGCAACTAGATGCTTTCTAGTACAACTACATTTCTCAGTTATTTTCTGTAAAATCCTTTGCCTAGTGCATAAAGTTTCCAATTCATGAATTTTTTAGAATCAATGTTACATGCAAATTACTTGACATCAGATTTCCATACAAACACTGTTATTTCCAGACATGTTTGCCTACCCAACAAGATGGCTTCCAAATCCGTGATAAGGACTATAGCCTACGAACTAAGGCCTATTTTTAATACCCTAACAATACCTTGGTTCTCAGTATAGGAACCAAAGGAAATATACAATATCAAACAATATGCTAGTGTATACGAATCATGTCATTGTTTCATTTAGGTTAATTGGCAAGAACTGATTGATAGTAAATATTGTCCGAGGTTTGTTCTAAGGTCTTGACTATATACAAAGTATATCTGGAACAAGTTTATACTAATTCAAAGTTCTATATTTAGCCAACTTAAATTGACTTTAAGCAATACGTAGCTTAAAGTGGGTTAACAAATTCCTCTCTTTCAAAACTCGCATAGTTTTCAAGCTGGTTGAAGTAACTGTGCATTACAACATCTGCCTTAATATCAGGAGACTCCTGACTTCCTTGAAAACGAACAATTCGCTGTGCCCGTCCAACAAATTGGACAAACTTTCTTGGTGATTTAATGTTCGTCAATATTGCAGCGATACTAATGGGTGGATGGTCAAATCCCTCCTGAAGCTTTGCTACCACCACAACAAGCTTCACATTATTGTTTTTTATTCGTTTCATCAACTCTGGCAGCTGAGGCTGATCTTTGCCTACTTTCGAATGGTATGCAATGGCACTTCCTTCATCCACATTGCTGTTCCACAGGCGTGCTGCTAAGTCAGCATCGTCGGTAGTCTTAGTAATAGCCATGGCCATGTGTGGAACTCCGTCAGGGAGGGGATGTTCTCTATTCTTCCATTCTTGTAGCTCATTCACTTTTTGTAGGACTGCTAGAAAAACATTCATCTCAGGCCCTGGGCCATCAACTTCAACCGGATTAGTCGTGCGAATAATTTGACGTCCTCTTGCTTCTGCAAGGGGTAGATGGTATGCAAAACATCGGGGATCTACGACAGGCACCTGAGCCCCCCTATAAGGTGTCGCGGTGAAAAACACAACTAATGCGTGACTTTTAAAATGATCAATAATTCTTTTCCAGGTTGAAGCGGGGAAATGGTGTGCCTCGTCGACGATCACAACTTTGAACAAGTCAGAAGGAAGTTGTTCCACCCACCACTGAGCATCTTCCGGCAGTTGTTTCTTAGAAAGAAACTTTTGCACATTTGCAATGATCACGTCTTCGCGTTTCAGGGGATCAGGACGTGTTAGCTCTTGTGTCCCTTGAATCTTCCGCCCATGAGGAAGAACATCTTTTAGATCGCCTGCGGTTTGTATTATTTTTCTTCGAAAGAAAAAGTTATCGTTATTGTTTTCGGCAACCAGTATTTGCCCTTCAAGCTGGTCAGCTAGTTCCAGATTTGGCGCAAGAACGAGAATAGGTTTGTTAAACTCATGAGTAGGAGTACCAGTTGGAAAGTTCCCAGGACAGTCGTGCATGCCAATACTTCCCAAAAAGTAAGGAAGGCAGCAGATCACTCCAGTCTTTCCCGAACCAGTGGGCATCGATACCAAAGCGATCTCGGAATTACCTGTTTCACTGAACCGATTCTTCAGGGCTGAAAGAGCGTCAGCTTGGTGTTGCAGAAGCTTTCCTTCGCAGGCAATGATTATGGGAAAACTGTAACTATTGAATTTTGGATGTTGTTTAGGAAAAGCCATCGTGAATGGACAGAACTCGATAAAAAGCAAATTTTATGGCGCAAATATCTGCCACCTTTGGTGAGAAGGGCAGGTCTGAAAAACGACTGCGCATGCGCTTGGTTTGGCGCTTTCTCCAATCTCGTTCCCAGGACTCTGGGGACGAGATTGCGCTTTCTCGCGCTCAGTCAACTTTGGCTTTTCGCAATCGGATTGCTTGTCCGGATGATGCGGGCCATCGTGACGTCACTTCCTGTAAAACCCGGGGAGTTTGAATGATTGATAAACTGCAACCTCGCCAAATTTTTTCCTTGGATGATCAGTCAAATAATTCTACGCGAGGCCATCAAAGAATCATGGCTACGTATAACCCTATTACCATAATACATGAAAACAGCAACATCGCTCAAGAAATTAATATTTCAAGTATGAAAACACGCAAAAGTTTGACACTGGTTCATAGCAAATGCGACAAAACAGTGACGGCCAATGCGCAAGTTTTTTTCTCACACGTTTAGGATTCATAAGGAGGGTTCAATTATTCCCTGGACTAGTACTTAAGCTCAACTCAACTTCTACTCTTACATCACCTAATGAAAATCAACTGAAACACAGCATTTATCGTCTCCTTGCTCATCAAAATTTCAGTGACATTAACGAAAGTAATTCTTTTTAAGCACAGTTTAATGACAATTTGACTCCCAAACAAGGCTGCAAACAAGGGATGAAACTGACAAGTCTAGTCTACATCATACGTGAACATGTGCTTTTGAAATCATTGTCACTTGATATCACTCGGATTTTATCATGTTTGATTACACATTTCCAACATGAAGTAAAGTAATGTTATAACTGTGAAAAACTAAACTTGTTGTCCACGTTTGCCTGAAAAGTTTAGTCCATTTTGCTGACAAAATTTGTTTGCCTTAGTTTTTTTTGCTGTATTTTTTTTACCCGCTTTGTGTACAGCTGTACTTCCACTCTCTAGTGGAACTTCACATTGGTGACTGTTCCAAGAGTGTATTGAAAGTTATTTATTTTTTTAAACCAAGAGAGTAGTTCAAAAGAATGCTGCCACTCTGCAAAGGCAACATGAGCCCCACTGTTCCCATGGAGGTGGCTGTCTAAAAGAAAAATCCCCTGTGTAGTTGGAATAAACACAACTGTGTTTGATCTTAAAATGAAAACTGATGTTGTGTGCCCTTGTGCCAGAACTTGTCGCCAGTAGAAAGGCAAGGAAGCTGTTGGATTTTTCTCTGGAACAATGCTCACAGGCAGTTCAGGTCCAACAGTGGTATGTCCAATGGCATTTTTCAGTGCTGTGGATGCTTGAAGCGCTTCTAACACACCAAATATTTGAGGGGTATTTGTCACTGAGTCATATACATACTATTCCCTGCTAAAATTCCCTGAACAACTATCTGATAGACCCATGTTTGGCTGAGTGGATTCTCCATCACAAGAATGTCAACATTGGGTGAAAAAACATTTTGCTAAACAAAAGGGCAATAAATGTACAAGCTTACTTCCTGTTCTTCCAAGAATTGTTGACTGAGAGATAGCATATGGAAAGGACCAGTAAGTGACGTTAACATCGTGTTGCGGTGGGATGATAATGGGTGCGAGAACACGACGAGACCTGTTAGAGTGAGGTACTTGTACAGTAGTTGGAGCTGGAGAATGATGGTGTGTTGAATGGTTGGGCTGGGGTGGAAGAGGGATTGTTGCATAACTATTTAAGGTGCTGTCAATCTTCATAGCCCATTCTGTTGTAGAATAGAATGATTGAGCCTCGGTTACAGTCATGCTTGCTGGTGTACTAAGTGATAAAAATCTGCGAGTCAGCGAGCCATGCGAGCCAAGGTGTGAGCCATGCGAGCCGTGCAAGCCATGCGAGTCGTCACGCGAGTCATGCGAGCCACAGTATAAATGTTAAGAATTTTTATTTGTTGTATTTACATTCACATAAGAACAAGAACAACAGCTTCGGAACAAGATGAATAACATCGCAATATTTAATTCTTACAGTGGGACAACGCAAACCAACACATTTCAGTTTTTTGTTAATTGACACGTCAGGACTGATTGTCAGTGTTATTCCAATCTTGTAAGGTATGATAAATGAGTACTCAAAGATGAGCGAAGTCATTCTAGTAGCGAGTTTTGAAGAAAGACTTGTCTAAAAGGGAAAGGACAACCACATGCAGCAGTCAGCCAACCGACAGAGTCCTGATAACTCTCATTCTCGACTAAAGACCAAACCTGTTAAAATGGCGCGATTTACTCACCATTCTTGACGCCAACACACGGAGATCGAAGTGCTGTTCTTTTTTTTTTTTTTTTTTTTTTTTTTTTTTTTTTTTTTTTTCTTGAATGAAGCTCCACGTGGATATCAATCAATGACATGTGTCAATAGATACCTATTCGAGTAGCGGTGCAGCCGTATGTTTTTCTCGGATTTTTTTTCTGAAGTCTTGAACTTTAATCAATTTTTGCGTATTATTGAGTTACCAACTACAAAGAAACGAGTCGGTTAAATCCCTCCTTCTCGGAACTACAACCACGCGATCGTGAGAGCAAAAGAAATGAAGCCAAGGCTTTCTACTATGAAAGTTGCTGTAATGATTTTGAAGTTCTTCAATCCCGAGTGTCGATTCCTATTTTTAACAAAATTCATCAGCCTCCCTTTAAAATAGGCCTTATCACGGTTTTCGACGCCATTTTGACGAGTAGGCAAACAGGCTTGAAATAACAGTGTTTGTATGGAAATCCGATATCAAATAATTTTCATAAAACATCGCTTCTGAAATATTCATGAATTGGAAACTTTTGGTACTAGGAAAAGGATTTAAGGAAAAAAATTGGAGGGATGTAAGCTGTGCCAGAAAGCGTCCAGTCGTGTTTTGAACTTTCCATACATTTCCCTGTATTTTTTCCAGCGAACTATGGCTTAGTAGCAGTTCACGGCTGGTTTGCTATAGAGATAAATGTATGGATATACTCGAGATTGAAGAACCTCAAAATCATTACAGCAACTTTCATAATAGAAAGCCTAGGCTTCATTTCTTTTGCTCTCACGATTGCGTGGTTGTAATTCCCAGAAGGAGGGATTTAACACTTGTTTCTTTGTAGTTGGTAATCAAATAAAAACCTAGCAGCGCAACTGAGACGCTCGGAAACGCGCTTCCGGTCCAGTGGAGCGGGAAACACACTTCCGGTCAGTATTCCAAGAAACGCGGTTGCTCAGCTCAAGATGGCGGATAACCATTGCTATAATCTTGGACCGATCAAATGAAAAATTAAGACCACCCCTCCTCCCCATTTCAATGATGGAAAAATGGCGCGTTTTGCTTTGCGCGCGAATTCATCATTGAATTTGGGGGGGGGGGGGGGTTAATTTTTCATTTTAATCTGTCCGAGATTGTAGATTTCATACCGTGGGGGTCTGGGTACAAGTCTGTGTATTATGGGATATGGGACTCAACACCCACATAGCCAGAAAGAACACATCGAACTTTACAACATCTTCAAGTTTGGTGTTAATCAAGTGAATATTAGGCGAGATACAGCCATTCAAAAACTTAAAAAACCTGAGCCCCCCTATAAGGTGTCGCGGTGAAAAACACAACTAATGCGTGACTTTTAAAATGATCAATAATTCTTTTCCAGGTTGAAGCGGGGAAATGGTGTGCCTCGTCGACGATCACAACTTTGAACAAGTCAGAAGGAAGTTGTTCCACCCACCACTGAGCATCTTCCGGCAGTTGTTTCTTAGAAAGAAACTTTTGCACATTTGCAATGATCACGTCTTCGCGTTTCAGGGGATCAGGACGTGTTAGCTCTTGTGTCCCTTGAATCTTCCGCCCATGAGGAAGAACATCTTTTAGATCGTCTGCGGTTTGTATTATATTTCTTCGAAAGAAAAAGTTATCGTTATTGTTTTCGGCAACCAGTATTTGCCCTTCAAGCTGGTCAGCTAGTTCCAGATTTGGCGCAAGAACGAGAATAGGTTTGTTAAACTCATGAGTAGGAGTACCAGTTGGAAAGTTCCCAGGACAGTCGTCCATGCCAATACTGCCTAAAAAGTAAGGAAGGCAGCAGATCACTCCAGTCTTTCCCGAACCAGTGGGCATCGATACTAAAGCAATCTCGGGATTACCTGTTCCAAACCAATTCATAAGGGCTTTAAGAGCTTCAGCTTGATGTTGCAGAAGCTTTCCATCGCAGGCATTGATCATGGGAAAACTGTAACTATTGAATTTTGGATGTTGTGTAGGAAAAGCCATCGTGAATGAACAGAACTCGTTAGAAAGATCGTGTCTAAAAGTGCACACGTGTGACCACGAGCAACCACGAACGACCACGAGTGACCACGAATAACCATGAGTGACCATGAGTGACCACGAATGACCACGAGTGAGAACAACATGAAAATACTATACTGACGTCGTGATAGTCACTATTTAACCGCAAATTGGCCGTTTTTGGACACCTAAATAGGTAACTTGGATACTGAAGACGTTTCCGAGAGACGAGAGGGGAGCGGATTGGGGAAGGGGTGTGGCATGTTGGGTTGGGTGGTCTTAACCTCCTCTCGTTATCTATCAAATTTGCGTGGGGCTACTAACTTATATGGAAAATGGAAGAGAAAGTCCAGTTCGGTTTCGACAAAATTACATAATCTTAAGATACTTTCACTTTGAATATGAAAATAACATTTTATTACCCTGTACATGTTTAAGTTCCTCCGTCTTACCTAACTAAACTACAGCTGTAAACTAAAGCATTGGAGACAACTCCAGGAAATTCTTGTACAAATATAAAATATTCTCCGCGATGCTGATATATATAAACTTAAATTTTATCCGAGAAGTCAGTTTCAACCATTTATTTCAAATTGGTGGTTAATCCTTGAGGAGACAAGTTAAAGCCATCGTCTCAAACGTTTTCTACGCGCTCACTGGCATGAATATTCGGCGCTTCCACCAAAATTTGTAAACGGTCATTTTACGAGTTTAATAATGGTTTTACGTAATAAGCCGGGCATAGTTTAGCATTAAAAAAAAAAACTTTTAATGCCGAGTGCCTGTAAAACAGGTAATGGTTAAACAAGTCAGGGATTACCGAGCGAAAGTTTACAAAGAAATCAGTTTTGATTTGGCAGAAATTACGTAGTCAAGCTAAAAGCTGCCGAATTGAGCAGATTTCTTTCACAGATCAGTGCCAAATTTTTCAACATCGGTCAAGAGTGAATTTCTTATTTTTGCCGAAAAACTTACTGCTTTCAAGAAGTATTGCAAGTTGAGATTAATGTTCATTCGTTTATTAGTTTTTGATTTATATGGTCATCGAAAGGACAATAAAGCGGTAGACACGTTTTTAAGCTTATCTGTTTTTAAACTCTCTCAATGCCGACGTGACCAGAAAATTAAACCTATCAATTGAAGGTGCATTGCCTGCTGAGATATGGTATCAAGATCTACTGATTATGACAAACCGAGATGTGTGTCCTCATTGCTAATGTTATACAAAACATGCTCTTAAGTATTTTGGTTAATTTACATTTGTTACCTTGATTTTATACCCGGGGGGGGGGGGGGGGTACTCCAAAAAAAATTGGGTAGATGTGTGCGGCCCGCTTGCCAAAACCCTTACCCAATTTATGACCAAAATCTGCGATTTTCCCTACCCTGTTGATGACCTGAAGTAGCTTCTTCTAACAAAAAAATCGAACCCAGGACTAGAGTGCAAAAATCTATACCCTATTTATTACCAAAATGGCTAAAAGTGATACCCTATTTATGACCAAAACAGCCGAAACCATTCCCTTTGGCGCCGCACATACCTATATAGCCCATAAAAAGGGAGTACCCCCCCCCCCGGGATTTTATATAAAGTTTAGCAAAATAAAAACGTTCTTAATCGTCTCTCAGCCTGAGGAATGTTCTTAATACGTTCTTAAAATATTGGTTAATCTTAGCTTCGACGTTCTTATAAAAAAGGTTCTTATGAAAAAAACAGAGTGTATTCGGCTAAAATAACAGAAGAAATTTTTTACCTTTTTTTTAAGTACGTATCTTGACTATCTTGAATAAAATCCAGAAACCAATCCAAACGTTTCAACTCGGTGTCGGTCACAGTCAAATGTATCCTCCACTGTTTTATATACCGGTATTAGTGACAGGCTTTGTTTATAGCCAAGAAAACGGCTGCGGTTTTTACGAATGCGGGAAGGTATAAAGCTGGTATAATTTTTTAGCGTACTGTTTTCTTTTTACCTGGTTGGAAAGTCCATCCACTAGTGCCACCGGTTGTTGTTTTGCTTCTTCCTTTGCATGGCCACGGAACTTGATTTCAAGCAGCAAAAAGCTCTTTTTCCAGTTCAACATGAGCAAGAAAACAGTGAAAGCGGACAGGGTTCAATATGGAGGTTGCGAAAACCGCGTAACAACTTTGCAGCATCATAACATTCCACAACTGTTTAGACTTTCTCCAGCAACAAATAACTGAACTTTAGACATTTTTCGGGTACTATCTGAACCATATCATACTGGCAAAAGTGACAGAAAGCAGCTGAGAAAAAATTCACTTAAGTTACGTGTCTGAGTACATATCCGTAAAGTGTAGGCTTTTTTCACTCATTCAATTGTAGTAACGCACGCAGCGCCACCGTTTTGGCGCCTTCTTGACTTCTTGAGAGTTATGTGATCTGATAAATGCTTTTATTCCAACTTTCCCCGTCTTCTTTCAATTGTTACCTGTTCGTTGTGAGAGTCTAATTCCTTAAATATAGGCACCGAGGAAATATTCCCTGGCAGAATTTTAAAATTTGGACGCCATTTTGAACGGGTAGAAAAAAAATTAAATTTGTCCACGCGCGATCCTGGCCATTTACACGCGTGCACGCACGCACGTATGGCGCAATTTTTTCTAAGAATACATTTTTTGGTACAACACATGGGGACAAGCCCACAAGTCAAAATGGCATCTCGTTACGGTCTCCATCCCTGATTATGGCTCCTGCTCCTGTTTATAATGAATGCCTTTTTACCAACCTATCCACACAAAAAAAAATTCATGCAGAATGTTCGAGGGAGAAAAAAAATATCCTGCAAGCACATACCCCAAGAAAAAAAGTCAGTGTGAATTAACGGGTTGAGAAAAAAAAAAGAAATTCATCCCCTGGATGCCCATACCAAATCATCCCCTGCCACCCCCCCCCCCCCCCTCAAAAGTAAAATGGCTGGCCCCTTACCTCTTTTTACCATGTTGTTCTGATCGAACCTACAGCAAGCGTTATAGGTAATGAATACCGAATAAATTGTTGTTGTTGTTGTTGTTGCGACCACATCGCAACACTTCCCAAATATGGAAATGGTACACCGGAATCGCGGAACGCCCTGAGTATCAGGCTGACGACACGATATAACGCGCGTTCGAATTGGCTTATGTTAAGACGGGATTTTCGCGTGACGAAGTGGCCGTTAGTGTCGTCACGCAACGCTCCTCGTTGCGTGAGGACACTAAAAACGGCTGCGAGGGAGACTAGTGACGAAGTCGTCATGCAATATACTCATGACACATTCTCGACCCCAGAGCTCTTCTGCGCATGACCAGCGGTCATTCAGATTGTTAGAAGCGTAAGCACTGGGGTCGAGAATGACTCATGACAGGGCTGAATAACGTCTGCGCATGTGCGACATGTCATGACAACAATCCGAATTTTTGGCGCCAACGTGATCTGTAGTTCGTTTTCGTGTTTGAAAACACAATGGAGAAGAGACGGGAGAAAATGTATTTTATTTTTGGACAGAATGTTAATGTGTTCTCCTTCTCCGTCGTAAACAATAATTAGGATTCTTATAAGTTGACGAAATAGTTTGCTGGACGAGAAATGACGTGAATTACGAGAATTTTGAAACATATTGGTAGCACCAACTTTGGTAGCGAGGGAGCTTTTTTTATTGTGTTCAGCAACCGTACTTCCCTTCCTGAGAGAAATTATGTTTTGTGCTGCATCGTCGGCGAAATGAGAGATAAACAAAGTGCCACTGGAGGTGAGTATTAGTCCGTTAATTTTAAATTTCAAGAATTTTAAATAGAAACGAACGCATCTTTTCATGTCGGCGTTTATTTGCTGAAATGAATTTTTCAGCACGCTGCCGTACGACGTGAAAATTTCCATTTATATAAACCACTTCTTTCATGAACACCTTTGTGTTTATCTTTGTGTTAAGTATTGATTGCCTGTTCTATGCGTTTGTTTATATATTTTTTTTAAGAAAAAGAAAGCCTTAACTTTGCGCCGTTGTTCTTGCGTAATTTGTAGACTAAGGCCCGGTTCAGACGCCGAACTTTTCATGAGCCGAACCTAATACCTCGAATTAAGTACATGAAAAGTTCGGCGTCTGAATCAATTGAGAACGGCTGTGTCAATTTGGAACGGCTCAGCCGTTCTTCCTGCCTGGCTCAGCCGGGAATTTCGGCTTTGGAACGGCTTTGATTCAGACGCCGAACTTTTCATGAGCCGAACCTAATGCATAAATTATTTTGGCACTACATATTATGACATAATATGCGATTAACACAGTTAATGGCACTACATATTATGACATAATATGCGATTAACACAGTCTATATAGTGTAACATTTTAAGCGACTAACTTTCGTCGGTGTTTTAGTATATAGTTAATATACCGACACGAAATTAAGCAAGTACGTTATCTGCTTAAAATTTCACAGTATTAATGTACCGACGGAAAATAAGCCAGTAGTTATTGGCCTAAAATGTCACAGTATGTAATAAGTGTTAATGTACAGACGCAAAATAAGCCAGTAGTTACTGGCCTAAAATGTCACACTATGTAAAGAGTAACTATATACCGACGCAAAATAAGCCAGTAGTTACTGGCCTAAAATGTCACACTATGTAATAAGTGGATGCAAAATCGGCCAGTAGTTACTGGCCTAAAATGTTGCAATATGTAATGTAAGCGGATCCAAAATCGGCCGTTAGTTACTGGCCTAAAATGTTTCAGTATATAATGTAAGAGGATCCAAAATCGGCCAGTAGTTACTGGCCTAAAATGTTGCAGTATGTAATGTAAGCGGTTTCAAAATCGGCCGTTAGTTACTGGCCTAAAATGTTTCAGTATATAATGTAAGCGGATCCAAAATCGGCCAGTAGTTACTGGCCTAAAATGTTGCAGTATGTAATGTAAGCGGTTCCAAAATCGGCCGTTAGATACTGGCCTAAAATGTTTCAGTATATAATGTAAGCGGATCCAAAATCGGCCAGTAGTTACTGGCCTAAAATGTCACAGTATATAAAGAGTAACATTATACAGACGGAAAATAAGCCAGTAGTTACTGGCCTAAAATGTCACACTATGTAATAAGTGGATGCAAAATCGGCCAGTAGTCACTGGCCTAAAATGTTGCAGTATGTAATGTAAGCGGATCCAAAATCGGCCGTTTATATAGCTACTGGCCTAAAATGTTGGACTAGGTAATGAAAGCGGTTCCAAAATCGGCCGTTAGATACTGGCCTAAAATGTTGCAGTATACAGTCGAACTTTAAACGGTCACCCTCGGGGAATGGCTAAGTGACCGCTTAATACAGGTTGCACAGAATACATCTCTTACTTGGTTAAGAAAGTTCGGCGGTAAAGTGGTATGACGAAGGAGAACATGGTATTCAAACAGACTAGTAAAACATTAACGCCACGATTGTGTGAAGCTCAATTGCCTGGCACGCTATTTGTTACCATATTTAACTGGTTTCCTTTTACAAGGTGACCGTTTAAAACAGGTCAAGACAATAGAAACAGCTCGCTGGGACTTAGTATATAGGGTGACCGCGACCGCTTAATAGAGGTGACCGTTTAATACAGGTCAGAATTACAGTAAATAAGAGGAGTAATTTTCGGGACTTTGACAACTGACCGCTAATAGAGGGTGACCGCTTAATACGGTGCCGCTTAATACAGGTTCGACTGTATAATGTAAGCGGTTCCAAAATCGGCCGTTAGATACTGGCCTAAAATGTTGCGGTATGTAATAAGTGTTAATATACAGACGGAAAATAAGCCAGTAGTTACTGGCCTAAGATGTTGCAGTATGTATTAGCAGCGGTTCCAGCCACACTGTACAATTTAAACGAATCAGAATAATCTCGAATTAACACGAAATTGTATTTTCAAGCCACGTTTACGTTGAGGTTTACGTTGTGGTTTTCGTTGTTGACACGGGCAAGCTAGACCATGCCTGATACATGTTCACCGTGTTAGCTACAAGCATTCAACAAGCAAGGATACAAACACAATGCACATATAAACAACTGCTTTATTTTGTTATACAATAAAAATATACTGACTCTTTTCAAAGTAAGGTTTTCAATGTTTTTTTCCCGGGGTATCCAATCGATGGAAATCGATGATTGGAAATTCAATCGATATCAATCGATAAAATTAGTTAATTTGTATCGATACCTACACAAAAACCGTTCATCGATTGCTATCGATTGGTTCAGCAACCTTTAACAGACGTCACGCACGCTACCTGTTCGATCATCCGCCATTTTTAGGAAGCCCTGGGAACGAAATACCAAACACCAAAACTAAAATGTTTCATCGCTTACTACTTTGTTGTAAAAAACGAACGTCTTTTTTATATTTTGCTGCATATTGTATATATTCGCGTGACGAAGTAGCCGTTAGTGTCGTCACGCAACGCTCCTCGTTGCGTGAGGACACTAAAAACGGCTGCGAGGGAGACTAGTGACGAAGTCGTCATGCAATATACTCATGACACATTCTCGACCCCAGAGCTCTTCTGCGCATGACCAGCGGTCATTCAGATTGTTAGAAGCGTAAGCACTGGGGTCGAGAATGACTCATGACAGGGCTGAATAACGTCTGCGCATGTGCGACATGTCATGACAACAATCCGATTTTTTGGCGCCAACGTGATCTGTAGTTCGTTTTCGTGTTTGAGAACACAATGGAGAAGAGACGGGAGAAAATGTATTTTATTTTTGGACAGAATGTTAATGTGTTCTCCTTCTCCGTCGTAAACAATAATTAGGATTCTTATAAGTTGACGAAATAGTTTGCTGGACGAGAAATGACGTGAATTACGAGAATTTTGAAACATATTGGTAGCACCAACTTTGGTAGCGAGGGAGCTTTTTTTATTGTGTTCAGCAACCGTACTTCCCTTCCTGAGAGAAATTATGTTTTGTGCTGCATCGTCGGCGAAATGAGAGATAAACAAAGTGCCACTGGAGGTGAGTATTAGTCCGTTAATTTTAAATTTCAAGAATTTTAAATAGAAACGAACGCATCTTTTCATGTCGGCGTTTATTTGCTGAAATGAATTTTTCAGCACGCTGCCGTACGACGTGAAAATTTCCATTTATATAAACCACTTCTTTCATGAACACCTTTGTGTTTATCTTTGTGTTAAGTATTGATTGCCTGTTCTATGCGTTTGTTTATATATTTTTTTTAAGAAAAAGAAAGCCTTAACTTTGCGCCGTTGTTCTTGCGTAATTTGTAGACTAAGGCCCGGTTCAGACGCCGAACTTTTCATGAGCCGAACCTAATACCTCGAATTAAGTACATGAAAAGTTCGGCGTCTGAATCAATTGAGAACGGCTGTGTCAATTTGGAACGGCTCAGCCGTTCTTCCTGCCTGGCTCAGCCGGGAATTTCGGCTTTGGAACGGCTTTGATTCAGACGCCGAACTTTTCATGAGCCGAACCTAATGCATAAATTATTTTGGCACTACATATTATGACATAATATGCGATTAACACAGTCTATATAGTGTAACATTTTAAGCGACTAACTTTCGTCGGTGTTTTAGTATATAGTTAATATACCGACACGAAATTAAGCAAGTACGTTATCTGCTTAAAATTTCACAGTATTAATGTACCGACGGAAAATAAGCCAGTAGTTATTGGCCTAAAATGTCACAGTATGTAATAAGTGTTAATGTACAGACGCAAAATAAGCCAGTAGTTACTGGCCTAAAATGTCACACTATGTAAAGAGTAACTATATACCGACGCAAAATAAGCCAGTAGTTACTGGCCTAAAATGTCACACTATGTAATAAGTGGATGCAAAATCGGCCAGTAGTTACTGGCCTAAAATGTTGCAATATGTAATGTAAGCGGATCCAAAATCGGCCGTTAGTTACTGGCCTAAAATGTTTCAGTATATAATGTAAGAGGATCCAAAATCGGCCAGTAGTTACTGGCCTAAAATGTTGCAGTATGTAATGTAAGCGGTTTCAAAATCGGCCGTTAGTTACTGGCCTAAAATGTTTCAGTATATAATGTAAGCGGATCCAAAATCGGCCAGTAGTTACTGGCCTAAAATGTTGCAGTATGTAATGTAAGCGGTTCCAAAATCGGCCGTTAGATACTGGCCTAAAATGTTTCAGTATATAATGTAAGCGGATCCAAAATCGGCCAGTAGTTACTGGCCTAAAATGTCACAGTATATAAAGAGTAACATTATACAGACGGAAAATAAGCCAGTAGTTACTGGCCTAAAATGTCACACTATGTAATAAGTGGATGCAAAATCGGCCAGTAGTCACTGGCCTAAAATGTTGCAGTATGTAATGTAAGCGGATCCAAAATCGGCCGTTTATATAGCTACTGGCCTAAAATGTTGGACTAGGTAATGAAAGCGGTTCCAAAATCGGCCGTTAGATACTGGCCTAAAATGTTGCAGTATACAGTCGAACTTTAAACGGTCACCCTCGGGGAATGGCTAAGTGACCGCTTAATACAGGTTGCACAGAATACATCTCTTACTTGGTTAAGAAAGTTCGGCGGTAAAGTGGTATGACGAAGGAGAACATGGTATTCAAACAGACTAGTAAAACATTAACGCCACGATTGTGTGAAGCTCAATTGCCTGGCACGCTATTTGTTACCATATTTAACTGGTTTCCTTTTACAAGGTGACCGTTTAAAACAGGTCAAGACAATAGAAACAGCTCGCTGGGACTTAGTATATAGGGTGACCGCGACCGCTTAATAGAGGTGACCGTTTAATACAGGTCAGAATTACAGTAAATAAGAGGAGTAATTTTCGGGACTTTGACAACTGACCGCTAATAGAGGGTGACCGCTTAATACGGTGCCGCTTAATACAGGTTCGACTGTATAATGTAAGCGGTTCCAAAATCGGCCGTTAGATACTGGCCTAAAATGTTGCGGTATGTAATAAGTGTTAATATACAGACGGAAAATAAGCCAGTAGTTACTGGCCTAAGATGTTGCAGTATGTATTAGCAGCGGTTCCAGCCACACTGTACAATTTAAACGAATCAGAATAATCTCGAATTAACACGAAATTGTATTTTCAAGCCACGTTTACGTTGAGGTTTACGTTGTGGTTTTCGTTGTTGACACGGGCAAGCTAGACCATGCCTGATACATGTTCACCGTGTTAGCTACAAGCATTCAACAAGCAAGGATACAAACACAATGCACATATAAACAACTGCTTTATTTTGTTATACAATAAAAATATACTGACTCTTTTCAAAGTAAGGTTTTCAATGTTTTTTTCCCGGGGTATCCAATCGATGGAAATCGATGATTGGAAATTCAATCGATATCAATCGATAAAATTAGTTAATTTGTATCGATACCTACACAAAAACCGTTCATCGATTGCTATCGATTGGTTCAGCAACCTTTAACAGACGTCACGCACGCTACCTGTTCGATCATCCGCCATTTTTAGGAAGCCCTGGGAACGAAATACCAAACACCAAAACTAAAATGTTTCATCGCTTACTACTTTGTTGTAAAAAACGAACGTCTTTTTTATATTTTGCTGCATATTGTATTTCTTTCTGACACAATTGGCGCCTCATAGATTTTTTAGTTTGTATGTATGTGATCAGTCTTCGTTTTTACGCACGATTAGGTTAGTTATTATAAGGCTAGGTATTGTGTCATTTTCTCTTGGCTTTATTCATTATTTTGCAACAACTCATGCTGCTGTTGTTGGCAATTTCATTATTTGCAAAAGTACAACTTCTACTACCAGAATTTTTCTGTGAAGGCACGATGCAAACACTTTCCGTTTTTTGAAGTCTATAGATTGGCCAATGGAACAAACTTTTAATTTGTCAAAAAAAAATTGTAAAAAAAAATTCCGGTTCCGTCAATCTGCAACCGATACCAATTAATCTATCAATTGGTATTGATAATCGATATCAATCGCTAACCACGCGATTTCATCAGTAGACCGCTACTATCTTTATTGCGGGCTCAAAGTGCGTCCATGTGAGGTTGAGCAAGATGGCTGACATGGCGGACAACGATTTAGATAAGGCAATTATGAAATATTTAGCGCCGTATTCGTGAACATTGTAAATTTGTCATCCGCGTAAAATAAAACAGGGAAAAAATTAAGAGTCACGCTTGTAAAGCCTGGTGTGGTTTTCGAGCTATCGCATTGCATAGTATGGTTTCGGGTAATGTGTTGCATTGCCCTCCCTCTTTTAATTCACGAATATGGCTGGATTCAGCAGTAGCCTTCAACAAATCTTTGTCTACCACGTCAGCTATTTTGCTCCACCAAACGTGTACGTACTTTGAGCTCTCAATTTTAAAAGATTGTAGCGGTCTTCAAATGAGCTCCAGTAGAAAAGTCGCGGCGGGATAAAAAAAAAAAGAGTCGCGCCAGATTAAATTAAAAAAACGTCGCAGCAAAGGTAAGAAAGTGTCCGCCACAAGATAAAATAGATCGCGCACTAATAGGCTCTGTACTACGCATTCCTCAATGAAGCCTCCTCGCACAGTTTACGTTAATTATTTTTAAGGACGGCGCCTAGCGCATACGTTTGGTGAATCTCGAAATACTCGGGTTTCCTATGTGCGGTACTTGCTAACAAAGGGTATAGATTTAAAACTATACAGCAAGTGCTCTAGGTATCCAAACTGGAAATTGGCGGTAACTATGCATTTTCCAGAGATAATAAAGCTACAGTTAATAATGAAATAAAAGCCAGACTTTGTTTTTTGTATTTTAGGGCTTTTTAAGATAAATTTGGCTTCAATTATGCTTAAATGTCTCCCTTTCTTTTTTATTCCAATAGCCCATCCTAATATTTTTTTCTCGCGTTGTTATAAACCGGCGCGCAAAAACACTCAGGTTTTGTTAGGCACCGTCCTTAAAATCGATGTTTTAAAATCATAAGAGTGAGT
This sequence comes from Pavona decussata, assembly GCF_977016875.1. Lineage (NCBI taxonomy): Eukaryota > Metazoa > Cnidaria > Anthozoa > Scleractinia > Agariciidae > Pavona > Pavona decussata. The sequence goes on from NW_028145461.1 coordinate 1,078,553, forward strand.
AAAAAGTTTAAGATGTAAGTTTTGCAGTGGTCTTCATTTCCTTAAGGTTACCGTATACATTTAGAGGTGTCTCGTGTGCAAGCGATGTATCCACTAGCGCGTCCGGTTTAAGTCCCCATATCAAATTAGAGCATGTAGAGCTTGTTATCCAAGAATTTTGAAATAAGATGAATTGTTTAATTATTAATACATCTAAATGCGAGCGCTTTTACTCTGCAGGCTTTAGACTCGTGCATTATGCGTGACAGTTGGCATGTATACATACTGGTTTATGTATACATGCCAACTGTCACGCATAATGCACGAGTCTAAAGCCTGCAGAGTAAAAGCGCTCGCATTTACATACTGTTTTATGTATACAGCTTAAGCCGTACACTCTACATCGCTGGTACGCGAGACATCTCTAAAAGTATACGGTAAATGTGCTATGATTTATTACGATTGGTGAACATTCACCGTTAGCCTGTTTGTCTACCCGTCAAAATGGCGTCGAAAATAGTGGGCCAGTTAGGCCAGTATCTAACGGCCGATTTTGGATCCGCTTACATTATATACTGCAACATTTTAGGCCAGTATCTAACGGCCGATTTTGGATCCGCTTACATTACATACTGCAACATTTTAGGCCAGTAACTACTGGCCGATTTTGGAACCGCTTTCATTACCTAGTGCAACATTTTAGGCCAGTAACTAACGGCCGATTTTGGATCCGCTTACATTACATACTGCAACATTTTAGGCAAGTAACTACTGGCCGATTTTGGATCCGCTTACATTACATACTGCAACATTTTAGGCCAGTAACTACTGGCCGATTTTGGATCCGCTTACATTATATACTGAAACATTTTAGGCCAGTATCTAACGGCCGATTTTGGAACCCGGCTTACATTACATACTGCAACATTTTAGGCCAGTAACTACTGGCCGATTTTGGATCCGCTTACATTATATACTGAAACATTTTAGGCCAGTAACTAACGGCCGATTTTGGAACCGCTTTCATTACCTAGTGCAACATTTTAGGCCAGTAACTACTGGCTTATTTTGCGTCGGTATATAGTTACTCTTTACATAGTGTGACATTTTAGGCCAGTAACTACTGGCCGATTTTGGATCCGCTTACATTATATACTGAAACATTTTAAGCCAGTAACTAACGGCCGATTTTGGAACCGCTTTCATTACCTAGTGCAACATTTTAGGCCAGTAACTACTGGCCGATTTTGCATCCACTTATTACATAGTGTGACATTTTAGGCCAGTAACTACTGGCTTATTTTGCGTCGGTATATAGTTACTCTTTACATAGTGTGACATTTTAGGCCAGTAACTACTGGCTTATTTTGCGTCGGTATAATGTTACTCTTTACATAGTGTGACATTTTAGGCCAGTAACTACTGGCTTATTTTGCGTCGGTATAATGTTACTCTTTACATAGTGTGACATTTTAGGCCAGTAACTACTGGCTTATTTTGCGTCGGTATACAGTGTGACATTTTGGGCCAGTAACTACTGGCTTATTTTGCGTCGGTATATAATACAATATACCGACCAAAGTAAGTCGCCTAAAATGTTACACTATGTAGACTGAGATAACAACATATTATGTCGTTGTCGAAACCGCCAATTATTTTAACGTATTTCAAATACTGAAAAACTAAAAAAATAAAAATCAACGCTGACATTTCGATTGGTTTTGCTTCAAGTAAATTAAGTTCGGCTAATTAAATTCGGCGTCTGAATCAAAAGGCGGGATTTTCGTGATTTGGGCCGACCTTAATTTGAATTAAGTTCGGCTCATGAAAAGTTCGGCGTCTGAACTGGGCCTAATAGACCTAATAGAAATTCTGACCAATTCTGTCCAAACTGTACTGGTTGTCGTTGAAATAACTTTTCTTACATAAGCTTTAGTAAAACAAATATGCTGAAAATTAAAACTTAAAAGCACACAGTTGCTTTAAAAAAAGTTAAAATTTACGAAATTTTCAAATGTTGAGTGTCACTGTGTTTCTCAAAGTTAATATTTAATAGTTATTATATTTAACTTTGAGAGATATAAGAGAAGGCATCTTGACAGTGTTTGCTCTTTGGAGATGCTTGCTACTAACTCTGCAGATACATTGATGTCCCCAAGAGCTCTGGTCAGCTCCCGGTCAGCTCCATTTTGGTTTGCTTTCATAATTCTCAGTGGAACATACAATAATAATTGTAGCAGCCTGGCACTTACTGACTAGCTAACTAAGGTCTGCAAAGTAGAATGTATTCATTTGTATTTGTACTTTTCATTGCAATTTCTTTAAGGTGTGAAAAAAACTGAAATGAACACCTCTTGTTATAAATGTCTAATTTACATCTTTATATACATCCCAAGCAGTTTATAACTCGAAGTGATTATCAGAAATGAAATTTATGTCCTGGAAGTATATGCAGGGGGAAGTTTTAATTGGACCACTTTGTTTATTAAAATACTGGTAAGTTATTTCTGCCCACTAAGTTGCCTTTCAGTAATTGACTATTGACTAAAAACATCTACAAAAACCAACACAGCTTATAATAAACCCTTTGAATGTTCAGATTCTTAGAATCTAGCAAACCTGATATTATGTCCTTGTTTTGTAGGGTTTTCTCAAGCAGATCTGTTGAATCATTTGATGTAGCAGTCTCAAAGAAGTTTCATGCAAGGAAAATAACATCATTCTCATAGTGCTTGACTTTACTGTCTTCCATTGTTACAAACACAGCTAAACGTATTATCATTAGCGACAGACGACTGTGTTCTTCACCTTTTTTTGTTGTTTGTAAGAGATGGATGCTAGTTTGTCTCTGAAATAAAAAGAACAGATAACTAAGTCTTGTATGTTTTGTTGTCTTGAATACTAAATGGAGAAAATACGCACATTTTCTTATAATTATAAAAAACAATGTTTTTTTGTATTGATCAGACCCTTAAACGGTTTTACGAGGTTACCTAATTTATAGGTAGGTCTCCCACTTTGTAGCTTTTTTTTTCCTTTTTTGGCGGGGGAGGGAGGGGGGGGGGGGTGGTATCTCAGAGAACAAAAAGCCTTTTTATTCCTGTATTTTTCTTTCCCTGGAAGAAAATGTATGTGTCCTTGGGTAGCATTTTTCATTCGTCTTGAATCCATTTTACATAAATATTTCACGTATTTTTTGATATTTTGAAATAAAATATAAAAAAGAGAAACATTGTATTTGTACGTACCTTTGCAGTAGTAATGTAGTCCTACTCGTCCGAGGAAAAAGTATCCGCCATCGTGGCGCACTTGTTGCACCAGCGGGCCGGTAATTAGGGATATATGTCCCTAACCAATCAAGCAGATGGTAAAATCTCCTTGTGTATTTCTGTTCGAACGTCCAGTTCCGAGTATAAACCCAGTAGTTGAAATTCCCACCGACGAACCGTACAATAGCTTCGTCAAACTTCCGTAGGGGACCATAGAATTCTTCTCCAGCTTTTGTTTTTTAATGAAACCAACAAATGCATTCTTTACGCTGCGCATCTACTCTTAGGAGCAATAAAGGGCATGTACAAAAATGTAGAGTACAGCAGTAAAGTGTAACATAAACATTTTGCGATAAAATTTTCGTGTTCGTTCAATGTTTTCACAGCTTGCACAAACTTTAAACCCCTTTGTACAAAACAGCAAATGATACGATATTAACGGGGAGGATAGTTTGAAAATTTTAATCTACTGTTTTCAGGTAAACTCTACTTTTTGTCGAAAAACTGGAGGCCACTCGCAAAATTTTGAAAACACCGCCATTTTAATACGGCTTGTTGTTATTCCCAGGCTGCGCGCGCCATGACAAGCCGCACATGCGCAGACGTTATTCAGCGCTGTCTATACTCATTTACTCATGTAAAAGGCTGTAAGCAACTGAAAGCATTATACAAATGGGAATATGGGGCCTGATCCCGGTGAATCATTTCGAGAGCTTCGTCCAGTGTGCATAAAGTTATCCAGGGAACCTACAGCTCAAAGTATCAGGGACCTCGATTCTAAACTACGGTCTGTAAACCCCGCACATCTGTCTCAGCTTGTTGAGTATGTGCTGTTTCCACTAAAACTCGCGTTACAGAGCCCGAATGCTACTAATGAAATTCAAGAACTTTGTGTTAGATGTATAGAAACTCTGTTCTCACGTGCTTATGTCTACCAGTCTGGCACATTCGAAGAGATGTTTAATTATTTGTGCATGCTGCTTAGCTCAAGGGAAGGTGGTCCTGGGCAAATTGCTGACAAACCAGAGGAACTAAAACTCGTCGTTGTCAGCTGTCTTTCTTGTCTGATTCAAAGCACTTCACTCGTAATTAAAGCGGCTTTCTTTTCGCCACGTTGCCTTCCTATTCTTGGCCATTCTGTCAGTATTTTGCTGGCTTTGTCTGAGAAGGAGAAAGCTAAGAACTTGAAGCTGAGTGCTCTTGGTTGCCTCAGTAACCTTGCATGCTGTACAGGTGAAGACATTGTTTGCAGACCCAAAAGTGTTGGGAGTTTAGGGCAGAATGAAGATAGGGAGGCATTGGAAAATGCAGTTAAAGATTCTGTGGCGCTGACCTTTGCCTCCTTCATTCCTGGAATATCAATATCTTTATGTCGAGTTATAACAGGTGATACTAAACAGGGCCATGCTGTAATCATGCAAGCCATTGATCTGTGGGGTGACATTCTCTCACTGGTGATGAATGACAAACATATGCCAAGCAAACCATCAGACGGTGGAGATGTCATTTCACAACTTATTTCCTTAGCAACAGAGGCTCAGTCTACTGGGGTACAAGAAAATAAAGAAGCTGATATTTCAGACTCAAATCCAGAAAAGCCTGATAAGCTGCCAAGTTTAAAAATTAACAGAACTGCTAAATGGTTTTGTGATACTTCATCAAAGTTGAAAATTCTCATTGAAAGACTGAGTACAATCTCTGCATACCCCAACTGGAAAGTGCGGCTCTCGCTGGCAAAGTTTTGTGACAAACTACTTACAGACTGTTTGGACTCATTACAGTCTTGTGTATCTACAGTGGTGGATCTGCTGGTCGGCTTAAGTGAGGATGACTATTCACAAGTTGCATCTTTGAGTAAAACTGTGTTGCAGAAGTTATCAGGACGACTTGGAAGTGGTAAGCAACTCTGTTATACCAATACTGACTGGGATGCAAATGCAAGTGCAGGACCTAATACAAGCCCTGGGAGGGGGAAGGGGGGAGAACTCATATAAAAGTGAAAGGGGTGATTGTCAGAAATTTTGGAAAAGAACCCCCAAGTGGTACCAGAATTCTGCTTTGTAGGCATGGTCTGAACAGTTTTTTTTACCCCTAGAGGGAGTCACAAATGAGACGAAAAATTAAAATCAGTTGACTGATATTATTTTGGCCAGTACCCTAAAAGGAACCAGCATACCTCTGAGGGAAGTCATTTCAGATTTTAGTACCCTAAGGAGTACCAAACCATGAATTTTATTCCCTAAAAGGTATGACGATCACCCCCATCACATTTATGTGATACAAGCATCTATGTAATTTTATTGTTTACAAGTAATTAATGCAAAATAATGGCACAAACACGAGACAGAGCATGGTTTTACTAACATCACGGAAATGCTCTAAATGTGCATGTGTGTGTGGTAATCCTTCCGTTTGTATTGGTATTTGCATATTTGTGTTTTTTTACAAATTATAACTGTCAAAATTCCCACACGCTGATTTGCTCATAGCTATTGTCTATAAGAGTACAGACAATAAAAATGACGTCAGATGTAATGCTCACACTTTGTCAATTATGGAAAATAAAGCCAATTCCGCTAGTACTTTTTCCATGTTATTGTATAAAAACAAATCAACAGCAGTTTTCTATAGTCTATATAACTCTTATAAACCATAAAATGATGCCATAAAATGTTCAAAACGTGGCAGTGAAACCACTCACCTGTGGCTTGTGGTTCCACTTGAGTTTTGAACATTTTTGTCGTCACTTAATGATCTATAAGGGAGAGTATAGACCATAGAAAACTGCTGTCGATTTGTTATTACAAGTGACACAGTCATGCATTTTGACAGCCGTACTTGCATTTGCTTTTCTTTGCAAACCACCTTAAGTTTCAGTAAGTAACTCGGTTGGTGAAAAGTTTGAATGAATGAAACGTGTTCCTTGCATTTCTGAAACAATACACTAGGGACTTTAAGAAACCACAACGATTATTTATTCGTTCAACTTGTACAATGTGGCCGAACTATCCAGTGACAGAACAGGTGAGAATGGCATTTAAGTTGAGTCGACAGAGAATGGGAAATTTACCGTCGTGTGCTCACGTTCTCTGCAAACCTTGAATTTGATCACTTCCCGTTGCTGTTTGGCCGAGCATGGTGAAGAAATGTACCAAAATTTTAAACATAGGTGCAGGGCTTTTGGTTTTCTAATTAAATCCTATTGTTTTGAGAAATCCAAGAAGCTTGAGAAGGCTAAAAAAGGAAATAGAAAACTGACAAACAGCTCCTTTAAACCAAGGGATAGCTGTTTGACAAGTTGATTTTAGTTTCTTAGACAAAGGGAATTATTCAAAGATTGGTCCCTTTTGTGTGCAGGTCACTTGTGTTTTAAGGAAAAACAATAAGCTAATTTCTTGTTTATTTAGAGTGTTGCTCAAAACCTATTAAAATAATTATGCAACTAATTAAGTTTCTTCGATGATAACCAGTCTCTGAACCAAAATAGAGCTTATCTAGATCAATTTAGATTTCAATGTAAAAGCTGTCACATACAATAGTCTTGTATAAATCCTTCCTTGTAAAAGGTATTTTTTTGTATGTACTATATACAGGGGCGTACATGTAGCTCTGCTTTAAGCCAGTAAGCCCGGGCTTACAAACTTTCCTTGGTATATTAATATATTATTATGCAATTTTTTTTTTTTTATTTCATAGAACTATTTTTTTGCCATTGATTTTGTCAAGAAAATGCAGAAGGCTTCCCAATTTACAAGGGTAAAACCCTGGGAACTAGGTTGACAAGATGGGCGAGTAGGGCTGATGCTTAATTATATATCTTCCGTACAGCTACACCAGTCATAGTTCAGGCACTTGAGATCTTGCGGCAAGAAGAACAGGATGCTAAACTTCTGATTCCCGTAAAACTTGACTTAAGATAGTTAGCTTGGTATTCAGTCCAGAATCAGTCTTGATTGTACTGTATAATCCCTTGTAACTTCAAATTGGATCGCATTTAGTTGCTGAGAATTCATGAGGATATTTTATAATAAAGTGCTTTGTCTTATAATATAAGCCACCCTGAGCTGTATTGAATTGAGCAAATCATAGGCTTCCTTAACTCTCCTCCACCTCCCCGCTCTATGACGCGAGGTATGGAACAGGCTTACGAACTAAACATGGCTAGCTACACCCCTGTACATAGTTATTGCCTGTTATGCCGACTGGCATGTTGGGCAGCAACAAAGGTCATTTATATGTCCATAGAAGGCTTAGAAAAAGTGGGTGTAGTGTCAATACACATATGCATACTTACATGTATTCGAGCCTTTGCTATGATGTGGCCATCAGAGGCAAAGAGACATGACATAAATTTAAACTTGAGATTGCATGCAGCATATTCCAGGGACTGAATTTGTATGGTACAAGTTCAAAAGTATGAGGATGCACGAGAAAGCCTGAAGTCATTGGGATAAAATCCACTGTATTTTGTGTTTGTTTGCATGGTGAATTTGTGCCTGCATCATGTTTCTGTGGCACATCCATTTCATATTTCTCCCTTGTATGATTACAGAGCAACATTTTGTCCCTGCTAGATGCTCTTGGAAATTGTATTACTTATTGCGCTTTCTTCTACAAGGTCTCAGCTCACTTAACTCTATGTTAGAAGAGAACCTTCATTCAGCACTGACGTCCCTTCCACGTCTTATGAGAACAGTTGATGACACCAAGAAAATTCAAAGTCTGAATCTTGTCCTTGGCTACTTGAGTCTCCTCGGGAACCGACTGAGCAACTTACTGAATTCATCATCACACCTGAAAAGACTTTCTCTTGCTCTGGTGCAGGTATCAAAAGATTACTAAATTAACACATTATATGTTGATGCGCATGCACTGTCAGTAATACCTGCAGTATGGACATGTTCAAGCAATACACCATTTTACTGAGAATGACAAGATTTTAAAAAATTTACACCTAAAAAGGCTAATTTATTATTAATAATAATTATTAATTAATTAATAACTATTATTAATAATTATTATTATTGATAGTGTTATTGAAAGTAAATTAACATGCTTTCAAACGTAACCTAAAATTATAGGCTCTATTTTCTTTTTTTCTTTTACTTAGTAAACCGTTTTCAAAGGAAGTGCAAAAATGAAAAAGTAGCATCTACAGATACAAGTCCTCTATACAGTGTCTACTGCCCACTTTAATTTTAAATGATTGACAGTCATCAAATCAGCCAAAACTACTCTCATTGCAAAGTCCTTCTGGGGTGTATTTGCTTAGCCATTGGGGAAAAAAAGCAGATACCATTTTGTTATCATGGTTAAATTTTCCTTTGAAAGTTCTTTAATTATTGGAGGAAATTGTTAGTTTTGGCCTGAGTGGAGCACTTTAATAAACTTAAACAGTCACAAGAAAGATATTTTGTTTGCAAAGCCTTGAGAATGAAACCTCATTATTGGCTTTGCAAAGGACTTTAATTTCAAAACAAAATATATATAAGGTGAATATTAATCGAGTTGGTCTAATCAACTTAAGATTCGACTTGGCATTTTATTACTTACCAGTAACTTGATCTAGTCCTTCTATTGAGCACCCTTGCCAACAGGCGTGCATATCAACTGGTATAAGGTGAATATTATTTAATATTTGTGATCAATGTCTTTTGCTTGTTTAATTCAAAGTACATGTCATGTAAAAAAGGTAAAATAAAAAGGAAACAGAAAACCGTGTCCTTTGTTCTTCAGAAAGAAGAGTGACTCAGCTTGCATTCAAATATTGAAGTTGATCATAAATATATAGGGTTGAACATAAGTATTGGATCATACCAGTAAATTGAATTCAGCATATCTTATCTTTCTGACTATTCGGCATTGACCATGTGATCTCTGCCAGAGTGCACCTCTTTGTTAATTGATGCGCGACATTTTGAAACAAGTCCATAGAAGTGGCATTTTTTTCAGTCAGTTTTTTGTCTTTCTCTGTTAATCACAAGTGAGTAATAAATTATTATTAAAACTGAATAATTCAGGTTTGCTCAGTATAATTTATGAGTGACATTTTTCCACTTTTGACATGCTTTGTGATCATATATCACAGCTGATGAGTGATATCAGAAGGGTTGCTCTTCAGTTATTCACCTGATCTTGTTTGTTTAAGGTTCTAGAGTTTGATGTTGGTGATGTCAGAATTGTAGAAGAAAGGACTCCTTCTCTATCAGAAACAGCGGTTCCCTCTTCTGAAACAAAAGGAGAAAATCCAATGTCTTATCCTGCAAGCCAGTTCACAGCTAGCCGGTATCCAAAGTACCACTTCAAGCATTTTACAGATGAGAAAGTTAAAGTTGCTGTCAACCAAATCTGTCACACACTTGGGTACCATGGCAACCTTTCCGTCCTTACGGACCACTTCCTTGACTTGTTTCATGAGTCCAAACTTTACCAGAAGCAAGCTGTTTACATTCTGACTGAGTTAGTGGTGGGCTTCAGCTCCAGAGACACACTGGCTAGAGAATCTAATCCTTTGGATGGTAAGGCAAAGTCTTGTGTAACCTTAACAGTGGGCAATTTTGCAGTTTAAAATCTTTTCTCTAAATTTTCTTACTTAGCACATATTGTAATCATTGTAATATTAGCTCTGGTCACAATACAGACTTTTACCCTCTAGCTCTAGGGAAACTTGACTTGTTGATAGTTTCACCAGGGAATCCAATTTTTGCAACGCACTGCGACTGATTTTGCCCTAGGTACATTACCTTCATTTGCAAAATTTTATCATCTGGAGCTCAAATGTATCAAAGCACAATATATCCATACAGGGCATATTGTCCAAAGTAAGACAGTCCACGAACATGATCTAATGGCACGCCTTCAAAATTCATACATTCTTTTACCACCACTAGTTCAAAGTGTGGAGAAGCAGGGCTGGTGGTGTTGTTTCCAAGACAAAAGAGAAAGGAATACTGCTTGCCTTCTCTGTAGTACCTGTCAAGAAATTGTTCATTTTAAAAGAGTTCTTGACCATCTTAATTGTTGAAATAATGTTAAAAGTAGCAGGAAAATACTTGGAAGAAAACTTCTCTTTGATTGGCTTGACTTTGAAACAATGTCATCTTCTGGACAGATGGATGGATGTAGTAGTAATATTATTATTTATGCGCAAGTTAAGTTAAGAGTATTATGAGATACTTTAGGCTGTAATAATAATTATTATTATTTTAAGCAATGCTAGTTTTAGATTATGATATTTGTACATTTTAGAATTAGTAATTTTTAATTTTTAATTACACCTATTTGTGTCCCCAATTAGTTAATAACAGTATATGTATGTTCTGATTTTTGCATGACAACACTAGATGTTGAATTCACTGGTGTAACCTTTCGTTTGCTTTTTTACTTGGGGAAAATGAAATCCACTGAAGATAAAAGTTACCTTGGGTGATCTTGAGTGAGTTTGCCCAAGGTAGATAATTTGTTCCTGGGTAAAAGTGTGCATTGTGACCACAGCTGTTGTCTTTCTACAGGTGCTGAAAATACTCACAATGCATTTGGTAAAGAAAGTGGAGAACTCCAGGAAATCCAGAACATTATAGAACTTTTGATCACAGAGTATATTTCTGATGCCAACTGGAACCTTGTAACATCAAATCCTCCAGTACTGTACAAACCCATGTCAACAGACCCTAAAGATTTCTTTTCAGGGAGGAAAGAAACCAAGCAAGTCAAAGCTCTTCCTTTTGAAGTACTAAACAGCAATATTCAGCTCAGTTGTTTGTTGCTAGAAGCTATTGGTCTATTTTCAACAGTGAGCTCAACACAGTTTGAACATCACTTGATGAAGGTTCTTTATCCTATAATGGCAAAGCTTGGCAACGACAATGCTGCCATCAGCCGCTCAGCTTACGAGACTCTTGTTAAAATTTGTCAGAGCTGTGGTTACGCTTCAGTAGATGAGCTCATTGCCAGAAATGCTGATTATCTGGTGAATTCAATATCGCTGGATATCAAGTATGTGTTTATGAATTGCCAAGCACCCTGTGTGTTGAGAGTGATGATACAGTACAGTAACTCTGATATTCTGTCCATCATCGAGGACACACTCATGGATGTTTTTTCTGTGATTGATCTTTATCCTGACCAACTGATGTACATGTTAATGAAAGTACTGAATGTACTTGTCCAGATGATCAAGAAGTGGTTTCCAGCTCCAGAGAGGAAAGCAACAAATGAGGAAGCAAAAGCCGAGGTCAACTATAAATTAAATAATAAAATGAACTGCAAATTTACTGTGAGTGATTCCATCAAAAATGATGCTGTAATCTACATGTAATTTGTTTGAAACCTTACAAAGTTGCACATTATATCTAGTACTTCACAACTGTCACAACCAAACCTTAAAGTGCACCTAACCCCCAAATTTTTTTCGCTTAAATAAATCTTCGCACTTGTTCAATTTACATTGAGCCTTTTTGCGCCTTTTTTCAACCAAACCTTGACTTTTTATAGGCTGTAAAAGTAACAAAATCTAGCCATCATCTGTCCCATGACGAGCTAGTAAGGGCATGGGTCTATTCCTTACATGATGTCACAAACTGCTTCGCATGCATTTTCACAAAGACTTACATTTGTAATACAATGTAAATCAGTTTGTGACGTCAAGCAAGGAATAGACCCATGCCCTTTACTAGCTCAGTCATAGGACAGATGATGGCTAGATTTCGTAACTTTTACAGCCTTTAAAAAGTCAAGATTTAATTGAAAAAGGTGCCTAATAGCGCAATATGTTTTGAACAGGTGCAAAGATTTATTTAAGAGAAAAAAATTGGGGGGTTAGGAGCACTTTAATTATTATCCTTTATTAAGCAAAAATGTACAAACATAATGAAAAGGCGGGCGCGATAACAGCATTTAACTGTTAAAAGTTACTTAGGCAAGACTCACTTCTTGTGTGAGAGCAGTAATCATAAATACAAGTCTCATCACTAAATAATAATATTATTTCAAACAACCACTTGAACAAGATGCCCCCTCACTTTTAAGGTAATGAGAGGTTATGTTTCAGCACATTGGATTGTCTAAGTACTATTTTGTAAATTTATCTGTCAAGACATCAACTAGCCACAACATCATCCCTTTTGCCCTTTTCTGGTTTATTGAAAAGGCAGCTGACACATATATGGGAATACATGGTGTTCACTCATCCCAAATGCCTGTATTTTTAATGAACCTGCTTTCAAGCCAGTAGTTATTTCTGGTTTCTGCAGTATGGCTGAACGCTAATTAAAAATACAATCTGAAGGAAGTCACTAGTCAGAAATATTTTTCATGTAAGGTAATATATCAAACACGAGAAGCGTGTTTCATCAGATATCCAAACACTGAGAAGTACATTTGAAAAAATGAGGCATAGCCGAGTTTTTTTTTTTTTTTAATGACTTTGAGGTGTTTGGATATCTGATGAAACACACTTTCAAGTGTTTGAAATGGCTTCTCAAATGATCAATAATTCTTGAAGAAATTCAAGGCTAAAGTTGGCAACATTTTATGGTAATTAGGAACACATATCCAAACCACGGTCACAGTAGTGATTTTCTTTGTTTTCTCTTGATGAATTATTAATGAGTTTGAGAAGTTGCTTGAAAGGTTTTCTCATCAAATATATTCAATTATATTTTCATCCAGAAACCAATCAACGACTATCAAGATGAAAAGCAATCCCAACAAGACAAACAGGAGGCAAACTTGTCTTCAGAGGAAATCCGTCACTTTTTCCTGGATTATCACAAGCGAAAACAACAGTCACTGGGATACCTAGATGCTGATGTGTCAGGAGAAGTGACAACTGAGCCTGAGGGAGGTGGGGGAGAAGAATCATTTGAACCAGACAAGAAGCCTGAAATTCCTACACATGTGAAATATCTAACACAGGTTAGTAATAATAATAAAAATAATAATAATAATAATAATTAAGGACGGTGCCTACTATTGTTACTGCGCGTACATTATGCGCATTGCGAGATAATTGGGTTTCCTATGGGTGGTGCTTACTAATACAAGAATATTTTTGCGCGGTTTAATACTATACGGAGAAAGCAGAACTTAGCAAATGCTTTTGGTATCTCAAAAGAAAATTGGGGGTAACCATGCATTTTTCAGAGATAATTTAGCCTCAATTTAGGAAAAAAATCCCATACATTGCTTTATATTTTGGCGCTTTTTAGAGATATTGCAGCTTAATTATCTCTGAAAAATGCGTGGTTACCCCCAATTTTCTTTTTGGATTCCAATAGGCCTTGCTAAGATATGCTTTTCCCGTATAGCCATAAACCGCACAAAAATACTTCTGAATTAGTAGGCACCGTCCTTAATAATAATATCTTTATTAAAATATTCCACACAAAGTGCTATTTACAAGTTAAAAGTATATAATAATAATAATACTAATAATAATGATAACGATAATAATTTATAGTTAAAGGTAGATGAATTTTATTTTCTCTATACAATGCACCCAGATGGATATTTCTCTGTTTTCTCTGTTTTTTTTTCTCAATCCTCTTGAAATTTCCAATCCCTTCTTTGGGGGAGTATGGTATTTTCTGAACTACACAATGCTGAGGGAATCTCCATTTATTTAGCTCATAAATAAAATTTTAATATTATTACAAACTACCTTAATAGTACCATACATAAAATTTTGTGTTGAGGCATGCAAGCAATCTCAATTTTTATTAATTATATCATATAGTTTAAAGCTCTTCCCATGAATAGCAAAAGCTAATCCTGGTGGATAGAGCTACCACACTGTACAAGCTGGTCAATATATTAAAATTGACCCAAAATGTTGTGATAAAATATCAAAGTAGCCCATCTGTTTCCCTTTGTTTCTAATATAGATCAATTTTCTTGGGTTTAATTTTAATATTATTGTGATTGTATGTTAACATGTGCAGGAAAAGGACAAAATAAAACCCATTTGATAATAATGGTCCATGGGTAACACTAAATTTTTCTTTATCTTGGTAATGTGCATTTGTAGGTACTGGAAAAATGTGTCCATTTCCTGTCATCAAAGTCTCCTTGGCTGCGTCTTTTAGTATTGGACACAATTGAGACTGGAGTCCAAGCTATCAGCCAATCAGAGGATGAGCTTCTTCCAATAATTCATCGTTTGTGGCCACCGATGATCAAGAGATTCACAGATGATGAACAAGTAATCATGCACAAGTTTCTGTCTAACTAATCCTTGCTTCTAAAGCTTAATTATTATTTATCTTGTTGCGCTTGCAGTATTATTTTATTGTGCAACCAGAGGACTGGTTGCATACCTAACTTTTTGATGATGTGAAGGGGCTCAATTCAGCAACAAAATATTGCTTTAATTTTTATTTTGCCGTCCTTGGCCTCTGTTTTCAGGAAAATGCCATTAGATACATTACAAGCACAGTTTCTTGCCATGTGAAATAATCCTCCACTGGTATTCACGAGCATTTTGTCAAAAATAGAGGCAACACCAGTTAAGAGAAGATGAAGCAATGGACTTCCTACTAATAAAATTAATCTAAGGTCATAATATGAATAAGAACATTGCATTCAGTGACCACTGACCAATCACACCAAATTTTTCTAGATCACGAAATTTGGTAAATGTATAAACATTCAAGGTCGGCGCAGGAATAATTTGCCCTACTCCTCCCCATCTAGATAGGGTTAAGAAATAAATTATAGCATTAAAAAGCACTGATTAAAACTGAATATAATACCTAGTTAGTCTGATTCTTTAGCTTGAGAAGTCTGAAAAATTCATGTGGTTGATGTTTACAATGACGGAATGTAGTTGGGTGGTTGAGAAAGCAGTTCCAATTTCATTACAATATTAGGCATTTCATACCAATGCAGTGGCGTTTGTCTGGAGCGACACTAAACTCGGGATCTGTTACTTTAATATAAAAGCCTGTCATCTGCATGATGAGACATACATGTGACTTACTCAATCCTCTTTATGGGGCAGAGACTTAGACCCGCTCTATTTAGGACAGTGCGTGCAAAAAAATCCTGACAAGTTCCCAGGAGGTGAGCCCTTATGTAGAAATTGACAACAACTTCAGTTACCAGTACATTGAGGTAGCCTCATTTTCATTTATGTTTATTTATGTATTTATTTATTTATTTTTTTTTTTTTTCGTGTTACCTTTGTTGTGTAGGTGGTAGCAATCAAAGCCATGAATGTACTCTGCACAATGGCTGACACTTCAGGCAGCTTCATGCAGCGTCGAGTCATTAAAGATGCCATTCCATCCATGACCCAGTTCCTAGATAAGCAGGCCACAGTGAGCATCAAAGCAGGCCCAGTCTATACTCAGTCCCAGGCATTCAAGCTGCAACTGGCCATGCTGTGGAGCTTGGGTAACCTGTGCAGACAGCTGGAGATCAGTGACGCAAACCTTAGTGCTGTGGTGTGGGTGTGTAGCCAGTATCTCAGCTGTCGGCAACCTAAGGAACTACAACAGGTTGGTGAGAAGTAATATGCCAAACATAAGGAGAGAGTGGTTTCATACAATAGGCCTTATCACAGTTTTCGACGCCGTTTTGACGAGTAGGCAAACTGGCTTGAAATAACAGTGTTAATATGGAAATCCGATGTCAAATAATTTTCATAAAAACATCGCTTCTGAAAAATTCATGAATTGGAAACTTTTGGCACTAGGAAAAAGATTTTAAGTAAAAAAATGGCGGGATGTAGCTGTGCCAGAAAGCGTCCAGTCGTTTTTTGAACTTTCCATACATTCGCCTGTACAGCGAACCAGCCGTGAACTGCTACTAAAAACAGTTCGCGGGAAAAAAATACAGGGAAATGTATGGAAAGAAACCGTGATAAGGCCTATTAAAAACGCTGACAAGTGGGTTGAAGAAACAAGATGCTGTTGAACTTTAGGGTGTTTGGAAATTAGGCTAACACTGTTTCAAGTGTGTGGTATAGCTTCTCAAACCGAGAATTATTCTTTGAGGAATACTATGACAATATGAAAATTTAAAAGGTCACATTTCGAAACCTCCTTCAATGCAGTGATTTCCTTTGCTTTCTAGCATGAATTGTTAATGAGTTTGTATTTGGATGATCAATATGATCATAGAGTGACTATCCGGTATGTTTTCTGTGAAAAGGGTGTTTTTGTAGTGGTTTTTACAGGAATGGCATAATTATTATCATTAGAGGGGAAAAGAGTTCTAAGTAAGCCCCAACTTGATTCACAGGAGGTCAATCCAAGTTTCTCTAAGTAAACAGCCCAAGATTATGAAGATTTAGTCAGTGTTCAAGTTAAGATGCGTTTACTCGAGGTTAGAGCATCCGATCGACGTGCGGAATGTCATGGGTTGGATTTCTGTTAGGGATTGGGATTGTTTCTCTGTTACATGCTCATGGCATGAGAAACATTTCGTATCTTTTAAATGGTGACCGCAGCTACGAAAAGAAAGCCTGAAAAAAAGCCCAGGCTTGAACGGGATTCCAACCCATGACCTCTGCGATGCCGGTGCAGTGCTCTACCAACTGAGCTATCAAGTCAACTGGGAGCTGGTTGTTTTGTGATTTGTATAGATATACCAAGGATTTTGTTCTTTTTTCCTATCATCCCAGGCTGCCGTGACTGCTTTTGAAGACTTTGCATCAGTGGATCCAGATCTGATTTGGCTCAGTCTAAATGACTTGTGCTGTCCAGGAGAACTTAATCCACCGCATGAAACATTCAAACCCATCAAGCTTGCGGGAGTTGGTCCACAAAGTAAGGAATATGCTGAAAATGTGGACATTCTACTGTCTGCAATGTGAAAGCAGCTGCAGTCTAACTGCGTGGTTAAGCCGCAAAACGAATCATAGCGAGAAGACTGCAAGTGATTTTGGGAACGCAGAAAGTGCCTTTTTCTTTCCTATTAACGAAACGTCAATTGCCTAGGTGAAAAGATGAATGAACGTTAAAAATATTTCGGTTTAGTTGGTTTTCGTCAGTTCTTGTCTGGAATTTTAAGTAATATTTGTTGTTCTCCAAGAGTCTTGTCTGTTCTGCCTCCGATTCAAGACGTGTTCATGGCGACATATTTTTCGTTGTTTGTTATTTGAACGTTGTGTTAGTCCAAATCTCAAGAGTAATCTTGAGTCATGAAATTACCGTTAACCTAACAGTGATTAGCATCAAACTTCTTGTACTCAGTATCAATGCTTATTCAACCCCTAAGGTCATGAGAATTAAGGATATGATCACCCAAGGTGAATTTTCGTAATATTTTAACAACTTCTCCCCAGTAATTTTATAAGGAAAGTAAGGGGACAAGATGGGAGGATTCGTCCTTTGATATTAGGGGTTAAAGGGTTAAATAAAGTTGACTATTCTGAAGGCGTTTTCTTATTGTCTGCTCTGTCACGCGTGGCATTTTTATCTCCCGCGAACGAAAGTTTGACTCACGTGTGACATAAAATTGTTGTTATGGTAAAGAATAAAAAGTTGCAATGAGCTAGAAATTTTTAAAAGATGACTAGACAAACTTAAAGTTCATTTTTGAAACTCTGTTATACTGCCTCGAAGGTAAAATTGCAACGCTTTTTTTCGTTTTTGAAATATTATCCTTTGCATTTAATTATTACTTGCGAGGTCCAGAGTCTCCAAGAAAAGGTTTAGTTGCCGCTTTGATTCAGTTGAGGATGGAATTTTTCCAATGTTCCACGCGTCCCAAACGAAAACTGTAAGAAAGATCAGGAATACTGAGAAACCTTCCTTTCTAAAGAAACCTGGACTTACTGTCAAGACACAGGGAAGACACGTGGAACAGACATGACTGACAGAAGGAGAGCAAGGTATAGTACGCCACCAGCCTCCATTTGTTTTAGTTTCAAACAAGCGGTTACTTTGCATTTTCTTTAAGCTTATGTTCATAATATTTTTGCGAGACAAACTATAATCGCTTAAAGATGATTGAAAATACAAAACACTAAAACTAATCAAGGAATTTGGTTCCTTGTATGTCTGTGGTCAGTTGTTCTTGCGCGTGAAAGTTGTGTGGCTATCATATGATCAGAGCAAACCCGCAAAGATTCGTTGTTCCAAAATCTTGAGGAAATCTTCGAAGAGAGAGGGCGGCCAAAATTGTTTACACGTATCCCTTGTGGTCGATTGTTTATCGGATCTGACTAATATCAAACCATTCAGCGCAAGAGAAAATTAGCACTGGCCCAGACGTATAAGGTTAGCGCCACAAGGTAAGTACAACACTCTACATAAAATATGATCAGTATTTTTGCCATTTTTAATGATCTGCCATTTCAAGTACAAAACCAACGCCAGACAAATTTAACAGACTTACAAGAAATTCTTCATTTTTCCTTTTTAATTTTTTTTGCGAAAAGTAAAAATGAGTAAAATATATGTATGTGGTGTGATTAGAATAGTTTGTCGAATTCTTTTCGCCTGTCACTGGCATCTTGCGTTTGTTCATTTTAATTTTACTTCATACTATATAATATTATATTTTTTTTGTCATCCCACAAAAATACTGACAAAAATCCATCTTCAAAACTCCGAAAATTTTTCATTGCCATAATCTTTAAAATTGAGATTTTTTAACAAAAGAAGTACACCTTCGTCATCTATAGTATCTTTGCTTTCAGTTTTTTTTTAGGATTTGTAAGATTATCACTGATTTGCAAAGGTCACGTTCTGAAAGGAGGATATTAACATTCTCGGTTGGAAATAAATATGAGCTCAACTTAGTTTGAAAAGGGAAAAAAAAAACGAAAGTGAAAAGAGGGAAGGGAAAGTCAAGTGACCGTGGCCGGGAGCATAACATCAGAAATTAAAAATATTCTCGATCTGAGATATAACAATTTATTAAACTGGCTCCAGTTGTTCAAAGAGCTGAGAACTTTATCTAGCGGATAGGTCGCTATCCAGCAGATAAAACACATTGGTTGGAGCACATTTTATCGGCTGGATACCAATTTATCCACTGAAGCGTTATCCGCTCTTTAAACAACCGGGGCCTTGCCGATAAACAGCTATAACATGCGGTACTCACTATAAAGAGAGAGAAACGCGAATGTAGCTCATGGCATTCGATTAGTTTCAAATGGAGAGAAATGTAGTACGTGACATACAATACATGCCATGTTAATCATGCGATTCAAAGATCATCACGCAGTGCATGTGCGGAAAGGTCAAGGCTTTTCCCACACAGCCCCCAATGATACGAGCAAAGCCTCTCTGTTCTGGTCTCAGAGCTTGGGGAGGGAAGGGGGGGCAGAATGAACAAAAGTTTATGCGGGGAGAATAGGTCACCCTTTCATATACCTTCCAAAGAAAATGGTACGCTTTTCACATATCTGTGTCGGCTCGAGATATTTTGAACAGGCCTTTATATACCTAAATGACAGTTTTCCGTACCCTTATCTATCCTCTTGCTATCAATCATTGTACTGTATGAAGCTTTTGATCTTTTTTTGTAAATTTGTGAAGTTAGCACTTTTAACCGCGGCGCGAATTGAAACAGTTAATGCAGTAAGATTATGGCCTAGAAAACCGACAAACTAAGAAACACCCGATCAGTTTTGCCGTGGTTACGCAAACAAACTACAACTGGGAACTTTTGCTAGCACAGTAGAAGAATCTAGCCCGAAAAAGGTGCCCCTTTCAAGCGCTTTCGTATAGTCCACTATAATGGACTATACGAAAGAGCTTGAAAGTCAAATCGATAAAATTTAACCGTCAACTGTCAAAGCTATCCCTCCCTCCCCCCCCCCCCCCCCTATTGAGACCCTCCTGAAGGGGTAAGTAAAATGGGAACTGGGATTGGTCTGTTTTTGCCCTGAAAAAATGGGATTTCAGTCACTGAGGCTGGGATTTACTCAATGAGAATTGGGGGGAAAAAGCCGAAATGGGAACGGGACAATGTTTATTAACTAATTCCCTTAATTTGGAAAACGTCAGAAATACATCAGTTAAAAGTGCCCATTTTGTGGCACTTTTACAACAGGGATATTTATCCTCGTATTGTGGTCAACGATATTTGTGTAGACTCTGCACAGTGGTGCAACCAAGACCAAGTCTCTGAACATTCAAGACCTGTCACTATTTTCCGGGAACAAAATGAGCTTAAAACATGTTAAAACTCAACATGCGGTAACGTGTTTTCCGTGTATTAAGAGAGACACCTTTGCGCTATTTGACCTGTTTGACTGATACCCTATTATTTTTGGCTCATCGGCTGAAGAAGCAGTCAAAAGGGTTTCTAAGTCAGTAAGGAGCAGTTGACTACACACATCCAAATTCATATTGCAAACTGCCAACGTCAAATGCAGTTTCCTCACCGCCGCACCAAAGGGAAGGTCCTTTGAACTTGTACGAAACTGAAACCGCCTTCAAACAAGTCAATTTGAATTCACTGACAGATATGGAAAAAGCCAAGCGGAAATGTAGATGACACCTAATTCAGATGATGACGTCAGTCAGTGACAGTGACCCTGGAGAAGAGGTGGATGCCGCTCTTGAAACGACACTGAGCCCCGGGGGGAGGGGGACTCCACATAAAAGTGACGGGGATGATCATCGTACCTTTTAGGGGCGGTTAAAATTCGTGTAACAAATACAGTTAAAATCTGCAAGACCACAGCGACAAATCGATGAGTGGTGCCTGTGGCACCGGATCTCTTGTAGACCTGGATCAGCAAATTATTCGTGTTTTTAGGGTGCTAAAATCTAAAATGACTTCTGTTAGAGGTATGATGCTACCTTTTCGGGTATTGAGCCGAAAAATATGAGAGGGAATCAATCTTTACGAGTGGAAGGCCCTTCCCCCCGGAAACTGAGCATGATCCGTCCCCATGCCGACTTTGAAGAATGAGAACAATGCCAGTTCCTCATGCAGGCAGGAATGTGAAGTGGCAGGAGCATATCCTCTGATATGCTCCTGGAAGTAGTAGTAATATTAAAGCGCTGTAACTTCCCTACTTAAATATTCGTGAATCTTCGGGACATTTCAGTATTGTACCAGCCTTAGTAAAAAATGCAGATGAGAAAAGAAAAGAGCTGGTATGTGTAGCACTTGGATTTTCGTGAATTTGGTGAGTGGGAATGGGATTTGGAAGCTGGGAAATGAGATCGGTACCCCCCCCCCCCCCCCGTTCAGGATCCCCTCGTATTTCAGAAGGGGAGTGGCGTAAAGCTAAGTCTTGTCGTTAGATGTACTTTTTATAGTTTTTGCATTCAATGTCGTAATTAATTATACCATTCCGCACTTCATTCCGCCAACTCATTAGACATTCCTCCTTTTACCCTCACTGCATCACTGGACGGTTCTGAAACAGTTCTTACAAATCCGAACAGCTTGTCAACGTACAGTTCTTCTGATTGGGCGACCACACAGTTGTAGTACATATATAACAGCGCGCAGAGAAATGTGACAAGAAACTTCGCTCCTGGTTTTACGGTCCGAAACGTAAACAAAGCAATTTTCTGCCCTGTCCCCACCCCTCCCCCATTTAGCCGTTTTTGTTATTTCCCTATACGCACTTTGCGAATGCGAGCAATGCGAAATCGATACAGACTTACGCTAGCTTACAGTAATTTGCACGGCAGAGGAACATATGTCTCGCTCACAGTGGTAAAATCAGGTTAGTTCCGTTCTTCGACTTTGGTTAGTTCGTTCTTCGTTTAGTCTTGTGAGGCTAGAGTCTATGTGAACTTATTATTTTCATCGGAAGGTCCCTCTAGCATGTTTTCGTTATTGTTTTGCTCGTTTCGAATGCAAACAACAGCCGTCAAATTAATAAGCTTAAGCTTGGAGCAAACCAAGCTTAAGCTTGTGGAAATTGTGACGTTTTTATAATTTGCTTTAAACACTCGTGTTTATCCGCTGTAGTGTAAAGAGTAGTGCATTGCAAATGAGAATGTAAATTTCGTGCCAGGAGGGTCGTACAGGGGTATTTTCGTGATGTGTGATTAGCTGATTTTATTTCCCGTGAAACGCGAATGTAATAAATTATTCTTCGTAATCCGTGACCTTAAGGTTTGCGTGACCCGTGAAGAACTAGAAAATGAAATTTTCATTTCCATGATCCGTGATTTGCTATTTTTTCTGTTCGTGAACCGTGCAAGAGACCCCCCCTGTACGACCCTCTGCCAGTGACCAGTCAGCGAGAAAAACCTCTGGCACCCAAGGGTGCAAGTTAATTTTTAAATTATTGATCTAAAATTACTTTTTCAGTTTTTTGTCGAGGGGTCTACTGAAAAAGCGCAATAACAGTATTGCAAAGTGGTGAAATTGTTAAGTATAGAAATTGTTGTTTTTTAAAAGCTTCATTCCCTTATATGAAATGCAACAAATCCCAGGAACTTGTTTCGTATCTAGAATCTCTTATCAGTTGTGCTAGGCTTTGTAGTACGAGATAAATTAGTGAGCAGGGCAAGCCAAGCCTGATCTGGCTGCAAGGAAGAAAGGGGAGGAAACCGTTGTTTTTTTCTTTGAAGATTTGCCAGCATACCTTTTAGAGTTTGTTGGCGTTTCAAGAACATCGAGTAGAATCTTCCAACTTCTCCAAAGGTTCAATGAATACGAATACGATATTGTGCCAAGCACACAGCTTGTCAAGTACAGGAATAGCGAGACAGTTCCAAATAATTATTTCGACTAGTTTTAATCAGGAAAGGGGGCGGGATATTTTCTGTGACCTAAGACTTAGTTACTGTTTTTAATTGTATGTAATGTAACTATCTTGTGTACTTTTTACTTTTATTGTACATATTTTAAAAGCTTTATATTTTGTAGTAGCCATAAATTACGCAGGGGCTCTTATGATACTGCCTGGAGGTGAAAGGGCCACCCTGCCTAAATAAAGATACCCTTGCGCACAGAGGCCCTTCAATCTTCCCAGATAAGCCAACTTATCTAGGAAGATCGAAGGGCCTCTGCTCACAGGGTAAAACAAAGATGACTTGACTTGACCACCTCTAGCTTTTAGAACAATAAAGAGAAGATAAGATGGTGCTTGAGAGTGAACTTACTTTGGTCGTTTATTTCAGGGTAATGCAGCAAATATTCACTACTGGCCTGCCATGAGTGATAAACCTCAATTGAATCTGAGTAATCCATTATTGACCTTGTTGCCAATCCTTGTCATTGCCTTCCTGGTTGTTGGACTCTGTTTTGCATTCTGTTGTTATCTTCTGAGGTAAGCCGGCATACGTTATTAGCACAGTATGAAGCTATAACTGTAGCTGAACCTCTGGTTGGGGTGTTTGTATATATGTAGGTATGTATACAGGCGACATTCCTGCATCCAGAACCCACCGTGTAAGATGAGCTGGCTTTTGAATAGCCAATGTGCAGACCCAGAAAGAGATGGGTTGAATGTATCAAAAACCAACTCCATCGTCACAAATGTCACAAGTCACAGAGCTTAGAAATTATGAGGGATAATCATGTTTGGGGTACTGCTGGACTGCAATGTCTAAACTATGAAATTGATAATTAATTGATAGTGAAAAGAGAGAACCTGATTAGCAAGAGTGAGAGGGGATGAAAGGGAGGGGGGGGGGAGATGGTGACTTTTGTAAGAGGTCAGACCCAAGGGGACTATTATTAAACATGGGTTTGTAGAGTTGCAACAGAATCATACAGAATCACTGTAATCTTGTGGGACCTTCTTGTTCATGGATGTTCAGTTTCTGAATATAAATTATCATTGTCAATTTGTTAAACGTTAAAATCTGGCAAATCTGCATACCGTATTAATTCATTTGAAGATGCGGAATTCGTGTGAAAACAAAAGCCGTTTTTTTGGCCTTGAAACATTTTCAGAGTTTTCACATGTCATTAAAATTCTTGTCAACGTGCTCATGCCGCCGGCCAATCAAACACAAAGAAGCATTCCCTGAGGAGTACTATTACAAAACAGTAATTTAAATTTGTGCGAAAGCATTCAGCGTTACTGCAATTGTGCTGGTGTGAGGACGCCACTGGCTAAATCAATACATCCATTGGTTCTGCGAGCTGTAGCAATATAAAACATTGTGACATGCCATGAACACAATGTAAACAAAATATGCAAATTTGCCAATAATTCAAGATTGCGGGTAAACTGTGCCGGGTAAAACGTCAATACAGCCCCATATAAATTGGATTATGACACCCTCACTCGTCCACTGCTCTTCCTACAAAATTTTTTTCCAGATAGCTTGCGTTCTTATCAAGATTTTGAACGACTGTTTTTATTAAACCCTGCATCCCTCTCTTGTTTCAACAATTACCTAAAATAGTTTTTTTTTGAGAAAAATTTTACCTTTTTCCCCTATCAGTAACCTTAACTAATAAGTCTAAGGAATCCTTTATTGAATTCTCAAAGGACCGAAAGATTTTTTTATTAATTAGATGTTGGGACAGGTAACGTTTTGTGCTTTTTTTAAGTCTTCTTGTTATCTATTTTTTATTTTTTTATGTATGTTAAATAACAGGACCCCCTTTGATAACAGTGTTTATTACACTGACGTTGTTATCCTATATAAAAATAATTATTGTATTATTATTATTATTACTATTATTATTATTATTATTATTATTATTATTATTATTATTATTATTATTATTATTATTATTATTATTATTATTATTATTATTATTATTATTATTATTGTGAGGTTGGTTAGGTTTCAGCAGTAAATTCTAATGCTCCGGGCAATTAAATTGGAATTTGGAAATTCTGGTTTTTGAGGAGAGGGGAAAACTGGAGTACCCAGAGAAACACCCCTTGGATCAAGGACGTGAACCAACAACAAACTCAACCCACATATAAATAATAATGGCAAGTCCAGGTATCAAACTCAGGCCACACTGGTGGGAGGTGAGTGCTCTCACCACTATGTCATCCCTGCTCCCTGCATGTGTTTCTTTGTATTGAGTAGCCACATGTAAGAGGTGAAAAAACACCATTCATGAAATTAGAAATGGTTGCAGAGGTGATCACTCAATCTATAATTTCAACTGTGAAATTTGTTAAATAAATGTTTTCTTCCCATTTGTTTAGCCCTGTCACAGTAAGACATTGTGGGTTCATTTAATATTAATGTCATCAATAATAATTATTGAATTTTTTTAAGGCCGAATGATGACTACTGCAGTGATCCTGTATCACAAAGAAGAAGCCACTATAATGGGCTAAGAAAGGTAACTCCTTCTGAATTAATTCAGCAATTAGATGCAAGGCTCACTGTAGTTGAGAGTTTTAGTCTGTGCTGCTGTGCTACTGTGTTGTTTCCTTAGACAAGGCATGTGCTCCATATCATTTCTCCTCACTCACAGCAACATAATGCTGGCCACGTGTAACCCTCCAGAGGACTAGTATCCCATCAAGGGCTGTTAGTCATACTCCTAGTTGTTTCATACTTCAGACATGTTGGCCATGTTCGTTCACCTGTAACTTTACAACCACCAAAACACAACTTAAAAAGACTCTCTTAAAGGCGGTAGGTTGCATGTTCTTGGTAACCACTGTAAATAGCTAACTAATTTTTTTCTACTCTTGCCTAGTAAACAAATGGTTGCCAGTTCAGATGCTGTCACAGCATAATGTGCAAATTGTTCTTTCAGTCATTCACTGTCACTGCATGTTTTAATTAGTTGCAATGAAAATTATTTGTAAAGCTTATGTTTATTTTATGTTGCATGTTTTTGTGTTCATATTAAGACGAACTACAAGAAGAAATGGTTAGCAAGTGTTTCTCTGAAGAGTGATGTGAGTATTGACAAGTCTACTGTACAGAACTATATCAAGACTGGGGGCGGGGGACATTCTGCCCACAGCAACTTTGAACCTGAATAACTTTTTTGAGTATTTGCACTTAACAATTGATTCATGCGTCAGCGTGCTTCATTGAGATATGAAGCACGCAGGAAGTTTGGAGAGCACAAAAGATGCGTAAGAGTTGCTCGAGGCGTAGCCGAGAGCAACTCTAGCTTCTTGAGTGCTCTCCAAACTTCCCAAGTGCTTCATATCTCGATGAACGCACAGCTGACGCATGAATCACTTGTTTTATAACATTTTCAACGCGCAGTGTAACCCGTGAATTCTAGGTTGACCAGAGGTTTTCCAAACATTCACCTAATGTGCAAAGTGGTAATTCTGACAACCCCGCATGTTCAGTAAAAAATACCCAACTTACAGGGTAAAAAAAAAGCAACACGGCTTTGGTTTCAAATAGTTATAGTTTCTAATTATCGAATAAAATACACTGGTTGCCAATTCAGTAAAAATTTTCCAAAACACAAACTTGAAAATATTATCCTCGCGTTGCATGAGAGAATTCTTTCCGCTCGCGAGGGCATGTGTTTCTTTACGCAAGATTTACGCATTTGTCACGTTTCATCAATGAAAATATAGAAAGAAAACAGACAACCGAAATTTTCCTAAATGAAAAATTTATTTAGATAAGTCTTTGTTCTAAGAAGCAAAGGCGTAGAATTTTTAATCCGAGATGATAAATGCGCAAGCGATTTGAAGGAGCTGCAAGTCCATTGCAGTAAAAGTGATCGAACCCGCGTGCAGATCACAGTTTTCCAAAATTTCGCAAAAAAAAAATGTTAGAAATACGAAGAATCAGTCAATTAGAAAAGTATTTAAGCTTAAGTACAAATTCACAATCAAACCTGTAATTTCTTGTAAATTGGATTCTCGTAATTGCAAGTACTTGAACATTACCAAGAAAGTCTGTGGCTTAAATAATGATCTGCGTGAAATGTCTGCTTGCTTGTCGGCTGGATCAAACAACAATTTGTCCTTGAAGCACAATTTCTTCCCCCTTTTTTTGTTCGGATTTTCGCTGTTGGAACTGTCGAGTATTCTTTAACAGTTTTTCTTTCAGTTTATCGTTTCGAAAAGGTGTTTTTTCCCTCTGAGAAAGCGAAATTGGTGTCTGAAAGTTAACAGTTTGGCGAGACACGATGACACGGGTCTTGCTTGATTTTTGTTCCTTTTCTTTAGGTTTTTTTTTGGGAGTTAAAAACTCCAATCCCAAAGAAAAAGTTGGCAGATCTTCTTCATCAGCTGGTTCGCTTCTTGCTATCTGTAGTTAAACTTTTTGTTGAAGTTTTTGCCCCGTTTTTGAATGTAAAATGTCGAAGTCACTTGCGGAGAAATTTTTCTTCGAGGCATTTGTTTGCTGACGTCATCAGTGTGCACAATAGGAATATGAAGCACGCTCGCGCAATTGAATTTGATTACACAAATTTACTAGCTATGTTATAAAAACACCTTGAAACTTCAGGACTTTTTCATAATTTATCCGGGAAGAATTTGATGTGGTCGGTAAATGTTCATTGACTTTGATGTTACCATGGTAACCAATTTCAGAAAATGAATAATCCCTTTTAAAACTGAAGAAAAATTAATTTTCTTACTGTAACTTTTATGTTTTTAATTCATAATTATTAGATTTCCTTTATTCCTTTTGGTTACTTTTCATTCAATTTTGGCGGTTTCCTGAAGTTTTGGGGAAATCCAAAAATCCAAGATGGCGGATCCAAGATGACCGCCATTTGGCAGTCAGGACATAATTGCCACGTCATAGGACATCAATCTTCCCATGCACTCAATCTACTTTTTCAGCCGAAGTGGGAAAGTGCCACTGAAGTTTTTTTGAGAATTTCCAAAATAAAATCTCACCTCAAGTATCTCCAAATTCACATTTAACCCTCATTAAAAGATAATGTTAAACCCACACTCCTCCTGTGATACTGCTATCGATGCTTGCACGTGCTGTGGAGGTCTCAGTACCCGAGAGGGCTAGAAATATGATTATGTTTGGGTAACGTTTTAGCTGTTTGACTCTAAAATGAGTGCTTTATTGAGACTTATTCTTGGGTCCAGTGCCTGAAGAGCATTGAATAAGCTAGAAAAAAATATGACAGGTGCTTGTATTATCAGAAAGAATACGTTAATCCCCTTGGGAGAGTTTCAAGTAAATTTTGGGACAGTGTTCAGGCCTTGAAAGTCCTTGAATTTGAAAGTCGTTATAATTTGCATTTGCAGGTGTATGAAATTCCTCGAAATTTGTTGTTTTCATTATTGATTCCACGGTCAAAGTTGCAAATTCTGTTACAAATAGAAATCATTGTTGACAAAGTAATGTTTGTCTGATTTAACATTTTGATAACTTTCTCTGATAAAATTTTAGATTAGTGTGTCATATTATTTTGTCCTTGAAAATGTGAACTGAAGTCTTCAAATGCCATTGAAAAGACCTTGAATTTTGGCCAAATGAAGGAATTAAAGAAAAGTTCTTGAATCCTGTAAATTCCCCTCTGTCTCTTCTTTGTTTTTGTTTGTTCTCTTTAACATAATTTTTTTTGTTTTATATAGACATGTTCAATATGCTTAGATGATTTCCAAAACAAAGATGAAATAAGTATTTGTAGATGTGGGCATGCTTATCATCACAAGTGAGTAACCATTTTTGTTTTATTAACTCTGTTATGGCCCAAGGTTTATAAACACTGTGCCAAGGGTAAATAAAGGTTAAATTTATTTAATTTAAAGGTGCAGCATTTTGCAAAAACTACAGTTGAACCTCCACTAACGGCCACCTCTCCACAACGGCCACCTCTCTACAACGGCCACATTTTTTTGTCCCGGCGGACAGTCCATACATCAGCTCTTGTTTAAACCTCTCTACAACGATATACGTGTTGTGATTGTGTTCCATTTAAATGTTGCAGAAAGCATAAATTGTCTACTCTACAATAATATAGCGAATGTTGCGAACCTTGCTCGTTTCGTCTTGTTAACATTTTGATTCAAAACATTATTTACGTTTTATTGTGAATTTATCTATATATATATATATATATATATATATATATATATATATATATATATATATATATATATATATATATATTATTTAAGATTGGATTGCCGTTATAGGCTACAGTAAGCATGAACTTGGCACAATAAACATGTTGTACTTCCCAAAAAAAAAAGTGTCATATTACACCCCTACCTCCCCATAATGGCCACCTCTCCACAACGGCCACTTTCTTCTGTCCCCAAGGTGGCCGTTGTGGAGAGGTTCAACTATATTACTGCAAACAACTTAGAGTTCATTGGCAATTAAAATTTGCAGTTCAGCACATCAATCACATCAATAGTTAGAACATAGCTTTCTGCATAAATTTCTGAGCCACAATAATTGTGGCTCAGAAATTTATGCAGAAGGCTATGTTATAATTACAAAGAGAATAACTTTGATGAACATGGTTTTTTTGCAAATATCTCTGTGCGACACACATGAAAACACTATGCTACAAAAATTAATCTGCTATCAATGCAACTTACAACAAGTTCCATCTCTCAAAATGTCAAGTTTTCACAATAATGTTTTTTGTTAATTGGAAAGTTGAAATATTCTGGTCCCATTTCAGGAAAGAAAGCCTGGCCTATAAAATCTCTGGGGCAAACTGAGTCCTCAGAAGTCAATTCTAGAATAAACCCCAAATTACCTGATATATCAAGATTATTGATGCCTTTTAACTTACAAGTTTAAAATTAAAGCCTTATTTGTTTAAAAAACTATGTGGATGTTGCAGTGCATAAGGTTTCAAAATCTAGAAGGATTTCCTTCTGGAGTGATCAGCACCAATGAACCAACAAACTATCCTGACTTAATGTTATTTGCTATAAATTTATGTTATACCTTACCTTATGATTTGTTTTCAATCCACTATCCACCCACTCACCTCCCCTGCGCAATTTTATTGCAGGTGTATCATGAAGTGGATGGAAGTTAAAGAGACCTGTCCTATTTGTCAGCGTAACTGCAGGCATCCAAACAGAACAGGAAATGCAGAAAGAACTCCTCTGTTGCTGGACATATGATTAACTCACACAGCAAATTTTAATCCTTTCCATAGAAAGGGAGAGTGGAAGTGGGATATTTAGGGACTTCTTAGGGGTAACTCCCATGTAAAAAAAATGCAAATTATAAAGTCGAGCCTGCCTTCTTTGTACTGTAAAAGGTACCACAGTCATCCCTCTAAACTATCCCTGCAGCTGGCAATTTTATAGTCTGTACTCCAGGAAACAGGCAGATCATAACCGGCGTAGTCAGTGATCATAGGCTGTGGAAGAAGGCTGAATGAGTATTAGCTTATTCACTTATGTCACTTTGGCTTTTGATTGGCGGCAATCAGGACTGCAACTAAATGATAATAGTGGGTCTGTTTCTTGCCACTAGCTTGACAATGAACTTATACTGGGTCCCCGTTTCAAACGAGTTAGTAGTAGTGGTCACATGGCCTCTTATTCATGCCTGCTTATCACTGGAATACAGTTTGAAAGGGTGCTCAGTAGTCGCAGCAACATTTTTGTTATTGATACCATTTTAAATAAGTCCCTACAAGAATTTAAGCCCTCTCTCGTAAATTTCAAAGACAGACAATCTTTTGATAACACATCCGTGCAAATATAATCCCATGAACTGTTAGTGTTAGGTGTTAACCACTGTGCAAGGCTAGTACCTGAGTGTTGCAAGCTCTTTTAACATCTTCATATAGTCAAGCCTAACCCATTTTTGAAATGTAAAACAAAACTTTCCAGAGAATAATCCCCTAAAAGATCTTTAAATGAATGAAAAAAGTCCATGATGTATACCATGAACCATTTCCAGCTTGAGTTCTTGTTGTTCTCTCCTTCTAGCTCTTATTAATTATTTTGGGAGAAAACCAGATTTTCTTGACACTCCTGAAGATTTATTCGGGATAGGCAATACGTATTGATCTTCCGTCAATGAATTTGTACATAGGAAATTTTTCAAATATTTTGATCCAGTGTTTCAAGAAATAAACACGAGGAAGAGTGTTTCATCCAATTTCCAACCACCGCGCCAATTTTTTTTTTGTTTTTTACCAACTTCAAGGTATTTGGAAAAAGGATAAAACACTCTTTCGAGTGTTTAATGTAGCTTCTCAAACTATTAATATTTTTTGAAGAAAATCAAAGGTGTAGTAGTCTTATGTCGTGTAAGACTGGAGGTGTTTTTCTCGTGTACTCGCGTGTTTGCTCGCTCTACTAACCCTGAGAGGTTACTCGTACTGTACTGTTTGACTATTCGTGGAAGTAAACAAGGAAGGCAGGTTCATAGTTTGTAAGAATTCTTTACTTGTTTCTTGTAAATAGTCAGTGGTATTCTACAAGTAAATTTTCCATTTAGTTTTTCTGTATTTCCCCTAAAGAATGCAGCTTGTTGAAAACCTGTATGGTCAGTTCCTTTAGGCCAGTTACACAAGAGCAAGTTTTCCTGGAAAAGTCAGCATTTGACAAGCGAGCTGTGTCCTCTTCTGAAATCGCCCCTGTACCTACGTAGGCTAAGTGCAGGATGTAGACTACCTTGTATGTGCTGACCTTTTGACTTTACGGAAAATTGACTCACACGATAAGTTAAAAATCATTTGAACAGACTGGATAAATCCACCAAAAAAAGACATAATATAACAACTGAACTGTCAGATTTTCCAGTTTTGTAGGTTGCACGTGCGCTAGTCGAGTCTGATCTGCCTCAATTGTTGATCACCTGGAGAATGACGCCCCAAGTCTGTCTTACTTGCCATCTTTGTCTTGAATGTAATCTGTTGGGGTAACTTCTTGGGTATTAGAAATCACCAATGACATCAGAGAAAGGAATTATTAGAGTCTTCAAAAAGTGTAGTAAAATATTAGCTAAATTGTTTTGTGTACGGACTTGTTTTGAAGTTGCCGGAAGATTAGGCGTTGAAAGATCTTTTACAGTCAACCCAGGTCACGCGTGAACAGTATTTCCAAGAATGAAATGAACATTCGAATTTCTCTTTGTAATGTCCGACGTGTGAATGGAATGTTGGACATTTCTCTAAAAATCGTTCTGAAAAAGACGCATTAACTGAAAAAAAGATTCAAAATACTTGAGAAACAATTGTTATTCTTGAAATATTCAATTTTGCAATGTAAAGAAAAATGCATAGCTTTATCCTGTCAATAAGCTAGGGAGATTTATGCGGGAACTCGGAAATCTCGTTAAATTGGCGATGTTGAAAACTGACACGTAAATTTCAAAACTCCGTTGAAATTTCGAGAATACCGTTCACGCGTGACCTGGGTTGACTGTAAGAAGTTGTAGCTCAATATGTTTTTCACTAAAACTTTATTGTAAATAAAATTAAATTAAATTGGTGTTCACCAGCAAGCCTGAGTTGTGAGCATTCTCTAAACCCAAGAAGAGGTAATGGGCAGGGGCTAAAGATTAAAAGCGAAAGCTCACCAGACGCCCGTGAAATCTTCACCTCTTCCCGATTATCAGCCAGTGGACTTACCTCTGATCTATGAAAGCCAGTCAACCCTGGAAATGCGGTTTTTAATGGAGTGTTGTAAAACCATAACCAAAGTAATTACTCTGGCCAATCACAACAGACGCAAACAGCGCTGTGAACCAATCAGAATTCAACGTAAATACATGTAACAGGCGTCAAGCGCAGGAAAATGCGTGCGAGCGAGGCACGATTGATTTCGGTTTTACATCTCATTGGTTGAGAAAGTGGCGCGAGTTTTGTTAACCAATCACAGAGCGTAGTGATGCAAAACCAAAGCAAACGGGCAATTCCTTTCGACACTCAATTGAAAACCGCTCTAAAACTATGATAATAAAATCTGGAGGACTTACAGCACATCAAAACTGTTTCCTTTGAGGACTGCAAAGCGATGGCATCGCATAACGTGGGAAGTACTTCATTTGTTCTGTGCAGTCGCCATCTTGGATTTCTCGATTTCTCTACAATCTCAGAAAACTGTCCAAATGGACTCGCAAACAATCCGGAACCAACAGAGAAACGCTAAAATGGAATAATATCTTAAAGTTACTACAAAAAAGTAAAATTTTCAATAAAATGGAGAGAAAATCTTAATTTCGAAAACGTGGCTGTCGTAAGTGGACCTTCAGATCAGAAAACAGTCACATTGCAGCGCCCTACTGAAAAGCACTCATGGGATGTGGGCTCCCTGTCTAAAGATTTTCTTAATATTGTTATATTATTACATCCACAGAACTCTCACTTCTTCCCGTTGTTTACCAGCAGATAAGGAGACCCTAGAAACAAGATTGGTGTGACAAACTAGATCAGGAAAAGTCGTACTCGTACTCAATCTCGTACTCGTCTGTCAAATCTGAAGGTCCCTAATGTTACAATAGAAACATCAAGTTTAAAAAGCAAATAAAATGTTGCCAGGTTAGTTAGGAAAAGTCACAAAGTCTGGTGGTTTCTCTGTATTATTTTAAGAGACAAAGTTAGAGTGCGCACACAAACAAAGCCAACAAACAAAAAAATCGCGACTTACCTTATGCCGTGCCGTGCCGGGTTTTCTTTTCTTTTTCCTTTTCTTTTTATTTAATTTGTGATTGGCTAAATGTTGCCAGCTGAATCAACCAATCGACAGCAAGCTAACTTTGTCGCCGCTTCATACGCGCTTGTCCTTGGTTCTAATTGGTTCAGTCCCTTCATTTTGATTGGCCAGCTTTGTTGTCATTGGAGCCCAGGTCTTCTCTCACTTCCAAATCTTGTTTACTCCAGAATTTCCGGTACAATAACTTTACATTTCTATTCGCCAGAAAGACCAGCGCTAGCTTGGAACTCCATAAGGAGAAATTCGTCGACTGGACGTGTTTCAGTTATACTCAGCTTCAGTACCTTTATCATACCAGGTCAGTAAACTTAAAAAAAAAAAAAAAAACAAAAACAAAAAATTCGCGCTCAACGTATGAATGGCGGATTAAATATGATAAAATTTAAGATGAGTGTTACTGTGGAGTACCGGCATTTCCAATTTAAAGACGTTTTGAGTTTTCAAATACTTTAAAGGAAAGAAAATATTTCACTGTATACTGATTTATAAGCCTTATTATCAAGCAATTTCAGAGTATGTTTAAAGTCATGGTCCAATAGAGAGATGTTACCAAAATAGACTGAACACATCGAATTAATTACAAACAACGGTGCAAATATCAATCACATTGCATAATATATTCACTAGCAAATATTTCTTGTGTTCTGTTTACAGTGATGCAGCATATTTGTGTTTTTGTGTTTTGATTTTTACTGGGTCCTTCGGCGGAAGACACACGGAGAGGCGACTCAGTAAACCGGTTTAGCTTGTCGTATAAAAACTCGGCTATAGTAAATTGAATTACCATTTGCCGATCCCTCATGAGAAAGTCAGTGATACAGCTAAGTAATATTGTTATATTTTTCAATTTAGGAACTATAGAGAAACAATTCGATGTCCTAAACAAAATCGTCGACGGTTTCCTATTGTTTTTTCCATCGCGCTAAGATTTTTCGGGGAAACAATTTTTTTCGGTTATGCATTAATGAGTTTGAAGAAGGACTAGTTAAAAGCCTTTTTTCAGCCGGTTTCTTTGTTTGTGCGGGTGTTTCGATAGAAGAGCGGTATCCTTCAAATGCAAATACAAGTATAGGTTAAAAGGCTACAAATGTCAGGTTTGATTATATTTCTAAACTTTGCCCAGAGGCTATATTCACCCATGATCGCTACGTTTTT
The DNA here is from genome assembly GCF_977016875.1 of Pavona decussata. Taxonomy (NCBI): domain Eukaryota; kingdom Metazoa; phylum Cnidaria; class Anthozoa; order Scleractinia; family Agariciidae; genus Pavona; species Pavona decussata. The sequence continues at coordinate 1,113,404 of NW_028145461.1, forward strand.
ACATTTTCAAGCCGGCTGGTAGTAATCCGGCTAGCTTGTATATTCACTCAGAGTTTCAATGAAAAAAAAATGAGTTAAAAGCAAATTGAAATGGAAGATAATTCAGCTGTGTTGTGCATGGTAAAACTGCAATCGTCAAATTTATAGGGATATATACCGTTAGTGAGAAAGCTTTGATCTCAAGCGCCCAAATAATTTTGTTTTTTATTTATTTTGCTTCATCAAGCCCTCATGCTCTCAATCACTTTGCTAACAGTGGTACTGAAAATAAGATTTCTTACTCCTTTTAAATGTGATTTGGTTGGTTAGATTTTTAGAAATAGGAGTTTTAAGAGCCCAGTTCCGGAGAAAAAAAAACACATAAATTTAATTTTGTAAAAGGGAAATGTTGACTGGTAGAAGAGGCGGTCCAGACCTTCAGGTAACTAGAAGAGGGGGGGGGGGGGGAACTGCTCTGCTACACCGTGCTGACGAGAGCCAACCAGCTCGAAATGCAGCTACTATCCACGGTTATATTTTTTTTTAGTCTCGGTTTGGTCTCTATCATGTCGCTGTCGTGTTAAGTTTTCTATACGCAGTCAGATCAGCTTTGCAGTTTTCAGTTACTTATGCTCTCGAACACTCGACTTGTTTTTCTTCATAAAACGAAAAAATCTAGCGCCTCGGCTTTGGTCTAAAAAGTGGAGTGGGGGATCTTATGTAGTAGATCGGCCACCACGGACCTTGAAATCAGAGTACGAGTACCACAGAACTCGCGCTCCTTTCCGTTGTTTACCAGCAGATAAGGAACCCTAGAAACAAGTAGGTCGGTTATCTAAACCAAGCAAGCTATAGATTTGAAAAGTAAAACTCAATAGACTAGACATGTTTATCCCTATATTGCTAGGATTTCACGCCAAATAAGCTAGTATCTGATCATGAAATGTAGAAGATGCGACACTGTTGGGTATATTACAAGAAGAAATAGACGAGGGCCTCGTGAATTGCAAAAGAACGCAGTTCTGCTTACCGCCCGGCTTTTGGACTGCAAAACGTGTCCGACAATTTGAGCCGTTTGAAACTTTTGCGTCCAAAAATCGAATTTGCAGAGCCTGAGAAGGGGTAATGCATTTTTGTTAGTCAAAAAACCTAGAGAATTATTCAAAGTTGACTGATTTAGCCAGATAGTATGTAGGATCATCCTGGACAACAATAGTGCAAAGATCCTAATTTCAATCAGTTGGCGCAGCGCGGGTTGGTCGTTCCTCGAAATAAATAAGTAAGAGAGAATTGATTTAACACAGAAATCTTTCTTCATTTTACCCGTTCAGTTTAAAAAAGCTTGTTTCATGAACCGATTTTAGTGAACAATAGCATTTCAAATAAATTAAAGGCTTTCTCGAAGAACGCAAGTTCAGTTAGGATACCCTGACTCATAAGAATCAGTTTCTTTATTCGCCTTCTTTCATTCAAACATATACATCATAATCATATACATGTAGTATCGGATAAGGCAGGAGATCCAGCAAGCTCTAATGAGCTTTTTAAAAGATCTCCGCAGCAAAGCCGGCTGATGTCGTAAAAATGATTACTGCTGAACAACACCGGAAACTGAATAGTCCCTCGATAAAAACACTAATTAAGTAGAGTAGCCAATCGAATCGTGGAAAACGCTAGCTGAGAAAAACTGACAAAGGGATACTCATAGTCCAGCCTCCAGAGCCTTCTCCATGAACGGTTTGAATTTTGTCACCCTTGGAGATGCAGGAGTTTTGCTCTCACCTATTTCTCAATGCCGGGAAATGGCCCGAAAGATTGACCGAACCATTCAACTCAGTAAAATGAAGATATTTGGTAGTGTGCTGCTGTGGTGCTCTTTCAAATGATGCGAATGTAGTCAGTCTGCAGTGCAACCATTTTCTGATGGGAGTGTCTAAAACGAACTTCCTAGCTCGTGGTGGGTTTGCTTGCTTTAGAGTTTGAATGGCAATGAATGTTTCTGACTACGCCTTTCCACGAAATTTAGAAAAGATAAAAAATGTTGATCATTTTTGCACAAGGTGGACCATATCATTTTCCTTTGCAATCAAACTCTCCTACTTGAGGGGCTTACGCCAAACAATATATTAGAATCATGTATTCTCGCAAACATTCCCTCATACCTAAAAAAGTTTGATAACTCAGTTATTTTCCCTAAACAGAACTGTTCATGCCTACATACAAGAAATGCTCATGCTTATATGAACGTACCCTTCCCTAGAATAAATGCAAAACAATTTTCTATAACCTAGCAAGGTACGAAGTACACTTAAAAATTACATCTTTAAAAACTATTGAACCTGGTGTAACGTATTGTAACAAGGGGAGGGGGGGAGGGATAATTTTAAGCCTGGTGGTTTCTTCTTTTTCTTAGGCCCCCTCGCTTCTTCCTGAATCAGCTTTTGTTAATATATGATTTTCTCTCTTTGGTGTGTCGCAAATAAATAAATTCAAAATTCAACTTCAAATTCAATCCTCATCACGACCAGTCTACTGCAGTTTGGAAACGAACAATGAACTGTTGTTAGCAGGGAACCCACTGAATGACACTGAAAGCGTTGACCATTTGGCCTTTTCCACGTTTAGGTTATAACGTACTGTGCTACAATTGATAAGTCCAATTATGGGCAACGCTTTCAAGCATCGGGACATGGCCCATTCAGAAAAACACACTGGTCGGAACTTTTAAACAAACTTTGTCAATAAACAAGTTTTTGTGACTGAAAATTAAATTCCAGGAAACATCGTTAATTTCGTTGCAAAGCCTTTCGCTCGGCTGAAACTGAATCATAAAATTGGATTTTAATTACCAGTAACTCGTTATCTCGGCAACCTCCAAGAGAACAAAAATGATTTGTTCGACAGAGTGCTAGTTTGAGATATAAACCAGTGATTAAAATAACTGCAGGATATAGTATTCTAGAGAAAAGAGTTGATTTGAGATACTCAGGGAGCATCTTTGGAGAGTCAGACAGGGGAAGGTAGTCAAGGGAGGGAAAGGCGACTGAAACGGAAGAAGAAACTCTCCCGTAATACTAGTCAAATGGAAAAATACAAAGCGGTTCGACGTGGTTGCATTTTCCCGGCGTCGACCACAAGTCTGTGTAGGCCTAAGGTTGGTTAATTGATTTTTTTTTTTTTAGCCTCGGGCCATCAACAGAAAAAATTCGATGATCTTGCTTTTCTATGACCCGCGGAATAATCAAATTTGACAGAATAAAAAAATTGCCCGTATGTGAATATATGAAAGCCGGTACATTATTTAAACCAAGGAACTAAATGATGCGAATCTAATAGTCTCTTTCATGTACGTTTTAAAAATATTTAAATATTTGTAATGCCAGTTTAAATATGTATATTTTTTTTTGTTAAGCGGTATGAGCCTCGTCAGAGATCTGGCCAGGGTTGTTACTTAACTTATCAGCTTCTTACTGGCCGTGTCATCACATTTGTGCTAAGGCTTAGTTATTTACCAGGTCCCTCTAGCTCTTGGCGCATGCAAGTGACTTCGTCACTTCACAACTTGTTTACTTTACATTTTTGCACCTAATTAAGGAAACGCAAGCCTAGTTATTCTTTCGGCACCTTTTAGCAATTCGTTGCTGGACGGGAAAGACTTCAGTTTCAAAACAGATTTTCTCTACCGTCGTGTCCAAAACAGTTCCCAGTGAGCAGACACTATCGGATCGGCATCAAGTGTCTTAGCATCGGATCTTAGCTGCCTTTGTTTTCTAAAAACTCAATCAGTTTATCTGCAAAGAGCAAAAGCTTTTCGCGTCCAGTCTCAAAGGATATTCCTATTTTGACACACCGTCTCTCTTAGTGCTCTTGCGGTGGTACATTTAAATATTGTACAGCTCTTTTTTCGTATCGTGTACGTGACGTTCCGGTTCATTGGTAAGTATATTCCTCAGTTGACAGGAAATAGTTGCAGCCCACTTTCCCGGTTTTATACGTGAACGCAGGGCTGACGTTTGTCAATGTTAAGTTGACTCCCGAGTTCAATGACTTCATTCAAAACCTTCGGTGTGAAAGAAAACCCTCTGCCGGTTAGACTATTACAGAAACTGATCGATTCGTAGAGCAATCAATATCGCCAAAGAAATTTAAGGTGAGTGTGCTAACCGCATTGTTAAAGAGTGACTTTGAAATACTTAGAATATCCTTTTGAGTTCCTCAATGCATCGGTCTGCAAGCAACTGAGTCAGTGGCCTTTTTAACTCAGTACAAACAGTTTAATATGCTGCCGAAAGACATGCGTTCCAGCTGAGAAATACAAACGAAGTGAATCATTATATCTCGGTTTGGAAAACTGCCGTGTTTTGAAACACTGTCTTATCAGTCTGATTCTCCAATTGTATGATTATTTTGGTCCCCTTGACTGATCCTCTCTTGGTTGGAGCGCTGCACCAGGAGCGCCCAAATGTCGCCCGGTCGGTTAGTCGTCTTTATTTTTCAGCCATAGTAGTAAATCTTCCTTATTAAAAAAATAATAATTTTAAGAACAAACAGGATCGAATTGAACAAGAAAACGTAGGATGCGGCGAAAATATCAAAACAAACACATTGCGTCACACCGTTGCCACAGGATTTTAAGGTGCAAGCGAAGGAAATATCGGTTTTGTACTGATCCACTTCTTAACGATACCCTGAACCTTTTCAGAAAACGTTGTCTGGTAAAACGTATAAACTATGAACAGGAGCCCAAAGGCTCTTGCCATGAACGATACGGTACGTTGCTTGTATCACAAATTTATCTTAGATTTGCGGTCATCAAACCACAGGCGTCAATTCGGAAACAGGCGCGATTTAAAGCCTCTTTTTAAACCGAGTGATTTGTGATTCCGGTCTCGCTTCCTGTGATTAGCAATCTTTGCTTATTGTTGTAGAGCTGAATAAACAATTGTCCGCTAAGTACGTGAAAAGATTTTCAAAACCTCCTATTTAATCTTCTTCTCGCCCACAAGTTAGAGCACTGCTCTCATTTTCCACTGAAAAAAAACTGCAAAAACTCATCTAGCTGAATACAGCAAAAAGAACAGTTTACCATCGAGTAGGGGAAAAAATCCAGGAACTTATTTCTGAGTGGGAGAAAAGGGCGTTTTAAAAGGATCTTAAAACAAAAGAAAACCGTTACTATTTTTGGATAATTGGACAGGAGGCGTAGCTTTTTCTGTATCACTGCAAACCTGGCCGACGACTTATAAATTAAAAACCACATTTCGCGATTAGAAAGTTGGTCACCGTGTCTGCAAAGTATAGCCGGGGGTAAGCGATAATTAAGTGGCTAGTGGGTTTGTCGCCTGCTAACATTCATCAACTGCTGTTGAAAGATTTCCTTTTCATTTGTCATCAGTTTGTTGAATGGGAAGTGTTATGGGGAAAGCCAGGCATAATGCCTGAAACATTCGAGGCTCTAACTTTTTTAGTCTGTGGACGAAATTCTCAAGTGCGATCGTGCAGATGAAGGTTAGCCAATAAGCAGTACTTTCCTGTGGTTCTGTTTATTATGTTGGTACTTCTAACTTTGAGTCTATCGATGATATTCTAAATTGCGATCGGGAACTTATTGAGCTGTTCAAATTGTAACATTATACATTAATTGAGTTGAGAGCTTCTGAAAAGGGCTTTTAAAATTTCCTTTAGTACCGTTTATTATGTTGAAAATTATGGATTGCCAGTAAAGACAATTACTCTTTCAAATGCGGAAACGCCACTGAGCAGAACTTTCCTGTAGTGCTGTTCTGTTTACTAAGCGACACAAGTCGGTGGAGTCGGTGGATGAAATTACATAAGCCCGCCGAGTACTATGCCACACTTTCCTGTGGTGCTGTTAATTGTTCTAACATTTTGAGTCCGTGGAGAAAATCGCAACTGAGTGTGACACTATTCAAATGAAAGCCAACTAACTGAGCAGTATTTTCCTGTGGTGCTGTTTTCACCAAGTAGCTCTTCCTTTTGAGTGTATGGGCGGATGAAATCCTTTTAAAAGTGTGACCACCCAAAAGCTACTGAAGAGGACTCTCCTGTGGTTTCGTTTGTTTTCCTTCCATCGCTTGTTTCCTTTTAAGTACCCGGGTAGCCGTTCAACTTTCAACTTTGAGTAGGTGGATGAAATCCTAAAGTTTTAACTGTTCAAATCAAAACTTAGGTCGAGCAGGACTTACTGTGGTCCACTCAGTGTTAGCTGGTTAGATTAGAATAATGCGCCCCTATTTCGAGATAAATCGCCGACCTGTTTATTACAGTCAGGTGGAACCTCGATTTACCGAACCTCTATATAAAGACGGCTCTATATAACGAACGCTATTCTCCAGCCCGGCCTTTAAAAACGTATGGAACAGAACCTTGATGCGACGTACTAATGTCCCTAGTCCTTCAATTGGCACTTCGTTAATAGAGGTTTCACTGAAACTTGCTTTATTTTTAAAGTACTCAGTCACGAATGTTAATTACCCAAATTTCGGTACGCCTTTCATTTTACGAGCGCATCCTTCGATTATACTTCTCTGATTTTTAACATTTTTTCATACCTTCAATGTTTATTATATTTTCAAAATCATCCGTATCTCGCTGTTGCGTATAAAAGACTATAAAAGGCGAAAAATAAACAAGAATGGTTAAAACGCAGTGTATCAGGTCAGGATTGTAACTGACCGTAACTGTTATCACGGGTGACAAACGCGTAAAGTTCACGATAAATTTCAAGATGAGCATATTAGGAAGTAGATTTTAAAAAAAGATGTCTATTGAACATTAAACGTAATTCACGCTATGTCCTGAAAGGTTGCTGAAATGATCCGGGAGTGCTCGTTTATCCAAAAGTTTTGGTATATTCCGGGCATTGAGACTGCAGTCGGCGTGTTTTAACTGCAATATATATTTATTTAGAACTTATTCATAGTTATACTGTTTTTATCTCAGCTAATCTAAAAGATTTCTCACAAACATAACCGCGCAGTTCTTTCGCTGAGCTGAGCCCTGAACAAGGCTCTAGTATAACCTATCATTTCTGGTTAATATCTTTCTTTCTCAGACAATGCAATCTTTGCGGTCAACAACATCCTTAAACTGAGATCCCTTGAGGCCCGTAAATGCCGCGGATTTTTTTCTGGTAAAATTACACGCTGCCAAAGTTATCTTTCGACGCCATACACGGCGCAACGATCAGGAGAGAAGATTCTACAACCGTGGAATATTTTTGCAACAGGCTTTTTGGCTATTTTTTCTTCAAATATCTTATCATATAATCGCCAGTCTCCCTTCCGTTAGATTGTTTGATTTGATGTCGCACGGTTTCTTTTCAAGGCTCAATTCAGTGAAGCAATTTTCTTAAAGTGATCATTTTAAACAGATATCCATCAAGTCGAATTTTATCTTTAAGGTCGCAAATTGTCTCGCAGATGCAAGCGGACGTGAAGTAGCTTATTGCGATACGTGTGAGTGATAAAGGCAAGGAGGAGGGGGAAGGTAACACTTCTCTATCCAGTTTCCTCGCTTTTATTATTCGTTCACATTGTAGCAATCCGCGCTATCTGAAGGCTGGCGACGCAGCTGCTGAGGCAGACGGCTTACTAGGTTTCGCGACGCTTCGGCCGCATCATTCCCACCAAAACTGAGACGTCTCAGGGAGCTATATAGAGCTACCGTAGAGCTACAGCAAGGCAAACATTCAATGCGTCAACGGCGCAAATTTTCGATATAAGCGCTGTTCATAGGTGTCCATGCGTGAAGGTAGCAGTCATAACAACAGTGTAACTTTCTAAGTGGCTTAAAAATGATGCCTTTGTAGTCAAAATATATTGTCTGGGGACGTGATGGGGTGCGCAAGTTTTGGCTGCGGGCTGTGCCGTGACCGTCATCTCGATGCGGTTACCACAATTCCGTGACACAAAAACAAATCGACACGAAGAGAACGATGACAGAAGTCTGCGAATACAGCTGCTTCTGACACATGGAAACATAAGCCTTCTAAATTTGCCAGCCACACGGTACAGTGAAGCCACACTTTTTTCTTCTGACTTTGGATGAGAGTTGGATCTTTTCTGATTTTAGGATGCCGCTATTTTAAGATCTTTTCAAGGTCATAGCTGCTGTCTTGATTTCACGAGATCCCATCTGCCAGGCATCTGACATGTGTCTTAAGTCGAGTGGAATCATCAGTGAAGAACTTAACAAATAGCCATCTTTCCTGCTATCACGAAAACGCCAGCCACTAAGTGGAATGACCTTATTTAAGACACAGGCAAAAGAATATCTACGAAACAGGCGCCCATTTATGAGCAATCTTCGTCACAAGAGCTTTTCCTAATCTCATCAATCCCTCTGTCACGACACACGGTGAATTTGACGTCACGCGTACGTCACTCGCTCTCAATTTGTATCCCATCGTTGTGCTCTTTTGTGCTCTAAATCAGCAGAGACGTAAAAAACAAACAAGCTTCTTGATTTGCATTCCGGTAATAGCTTATTCGCCTCTCCGCCTGATAATCACTCTGTGAGTGCATGTGTGTGTGAAGCGAGGGCGCACGGTGAGTGTGCGATTATCAACAGCTGTTTCAAATTCTCTGCTTTCTCGATCTCGCACAGGGGTCAAGCCTTGAAGGACGTCGAAATGGCCACACTCGAGGAAATTCATCGCCAGGAATCACAACTCAAACAGAGGGTAAGTGGAAATCTTTTGTGCTAACATTAGCTGATCCTTCGTGCATTTCAAAATTTTTATTACCACCAATATTGCCGCTGCAGTTATTTAATGAGATTGGCGTTCACGAAATTTCAGCCTCTTCCCCGCCGTTATGGTGTGCGATCGAATCGCTAGCAGCATTTTTCAGAACGGTCGAGAATTTTGAGTACTCTTGAGCGATATTGTACGAAACTTTACCACGAAGTTATAGCTGACTGCTCATGTGTAATGTGGACCGAGGACCGATGAAGCAAGGCAATTGGCAAGAGTGCATGTCAGCAAAACATACCTACATACCTCTGTGTCAAAATCGTTGCCTCGTAGCAGCAAACTATAATCCTTGTTGCTTCACCGTGCTTCGCTAATATAATGCGAGCGATGTAGCTTCAATTGCACAATTGTAGGATTATTAAACGTTTCTTTGGACGAGAGAGTCGGGTAGCATAGAAACTGAAATTGTGTTTGAGAATATTTGTGTGTGTTTGTGTTAATTTGCTTGGATTCCAATCGAGTTTTATCTCCACACGAGTGTCTGTTTCGTCCCGTGGAGTAAGCAGACATTTACATAAAAGCACACAGTCGTGACATAGAGCTAATGTTATCCCACGCTGCGTTGCACGTACAAGGGTGGACTGTGAGTGTTTAATTTTGAATATCAGAGAGATTTGCACAATTAAAGAACCGAGCTACAAGTTAGTATCAGTTAATATCAGTCCAGCGATACATTGCAGTTATCCTTCATTCATACGCATCAAGATTTACAACACTTAATTAGTCGCATGTCAAAAGAGTAATTGTGTAAATGTTGGTTGTTCATGAATTACAATTTTTTTTTTGGTTGGAGAATTGATATTGTTTGCTTGTGAAATCCGATTTAAGGTCGGACGTCTTCGATGCGGGACAAATGTGGGAAATGAAAAAGGTCCCGGCCTCCGCGCTAGGAATATTCAGCGTTTGCCACAAGTTGTACATAATGCCCAGAATCCTTTTGTCTTCTAGTTATCGAAAACCCAACGCTCACAAGTGCCTTGAACATGATTCGTAGTTAAGTGTCACTTACAAAACAGAGCTTAAAGACGTCGCTCGCTTGCAATAAAAATTACCAAGTGCATTGTGTGTTCTTTTGTACAGTGAACAACCCGGATTCCTGATGTTTCGGGATTTAATTGACACGTTTTGTTATCTGGTGGGCTTTTAATGGAGAGATAAATCATGTGTCCTTGCCGGTTCCTCTATTCAGACATGCCATTTTGAAATTTTCCGTGTAAAATGACTCTGCGAAAAGGTTCTCTGTCCAACTGCATTTGACAGAAGGAAACAATACAATATTTCGAAGACTGGGGCGTGTTATGGAAAACCGACTTTTAGCAAACAGTGATGCTTGGAAAACTTTTTTTTTAACCTAACGCTCCAGGCGGGTGTAGTGAAAAAGGGCAAGTGACAGCAGATCGTTTCAAGTGCCAGAAAGTTCACAGCGAATCGTTGCTCCGATCATTATTTATCGGCACCGGGCCAATATGAGAATCGATGATTAATCTTTATTTTCTCAATCTGTTTACGATTCGATGAAAAATGTTTACTTTCGCATGCAATTGCGGGCAAGGCTGTTGAGTTATTCGCAAGGAATACCTGTTTCTCCCGGCGTGACCCGGTAACCTTGCTCGCTAAAGCGCAGCTAATAAATCCGAGCGCTGGGCACAAATATTAAGAGCCATGACCAAGCGCCGCGTGGTAAATTTAGAGCTTTTCTTTTTCAAAATCTGCCGCTGAGTTTGTTTAAAAAACCCTCCGCGGGGCCCTGCTAATTTAACCTTTATACTAGATACATTCTCATTAATTCCTTGCCTTGTTTACCATTCCACCTATTTGGTGAATGGCACACCGCTAGGTTTATACAATACAGTGGCTTCGCTAAAGCTCTCAGCGGCTGTTTTCGACTCACGAAAGCCGTTTTGCTAAGAAATTTCTTTTTTCTCTTTTCACATTTAACATATAAAAGTTGTGGGCTATCTGGCAGGTCGTGGTTGAATCCGACTTTTCATAAATTAATTTTAAATAGACAGAAATTGATAGAATTAAATTTCTCTTTTAAAATTTAAACTATTAAGTTTCATTATAAATCTTGTTCTGATATTGAATTTCGTATAATCTTTTTTCCAACTCGTCCCTTTCAAATAATACAGTTTTCCATCTACAATTTGTAATCACATTAAATCACTTAACAGCGAGTGCTTTGTTTCAACACGCCGATCAAGTTTTTTTCTCATGATTGAGATGGAATGAAACAATTTATACCAAGACGTGCCATTTTACACTGTTGACCGAAACAGTTTCCAAAACACGATGTTTGAGTTGCTATTTGTTAGTGAACAAGTCATAATTGCTGGCGATTCTTTATCAAGTTAACAACCAAACCAGACACAATCACTATGGGTTGATCGATGACCCAAGTTGACAATGGGTCACTTTTGACGGTGTGCAATAACCATAAAAAACAACATCCTTAGAATTTGAAACATCGGTGGAAAAACAAATTCTCTAATTGCACCAAGCATTACCACGGAATTGAGGTGCTCACAATCATTTTATTTGTTTGAATGGTCACAATTTAAACTTTAGAGTCCTCTACAGACTCAGTAAGGAACCAACTTATTTAGCATAAGAAACAGCACAACATGAAAGTTCTTTGTAATAGCTTTCATTTGAATTATCACACTTCAGCATTCCACAGTCGAAAAATGCTAGACCACCCTGTAAAACATAATAACACCAACCACAGGAAATTATTTTCAAGAACTTTTCATCTGAATAGCCCGGATGAACAGTGACACTTCGGGATTTGATCCGGCACGGACTGTAAAGTCATTACACGAGGAATTCAATCGCTTCTTCGGAACCGTTTGACAAACCCTGTCACAATCATTACATTTCCAGGATTTGTCGGAAGAAAGGCTCGTTGTTGAAATTCTTAAGCAAACTGTTCTGCAGTGATACGAAGTGATGGATTGAGTCTAGAAACATCGGAGAATTCTGAGACCGGTTTCCACTTTGACCCTTCGGACTAACAACAACTTTAAACGAAAGAAAAATACTACGGATTGACTACAAATCTAACCATCGGAAATTTTGTGTGGCTCAATAAACTGTTAGAATCCTAAATTTTGAGGATTCAAATGAAAGTTGGTGAGCAGTGCTTTCTTGTCATTCATGATACTGTTTGTCTGTTTGATTTCGGATTATGCTGTACAACTGAGGTCGAGATTCTTGCAATTCAAATGAAAGTTTTTAAACAGTAGTTATGTGACTAGTTTCCAATGGCGTTGCAGTCGTATTCTAACATTATTCAAGCCCGTTGTATTATTTGTTTTCGCTATTATGCGTTTGATTATTGTCGTTTTTTCCACCGTTTTCAGATCACAGCATGTTAGGAGTGCTTCGTTTGTTTATAATACTGTAAACGTTTAGCGCATTGAAAAGTCTTAAATGTCAATACCAAACATTACTAAAGATCCTGAGCGTACTAGCGTGCATATTTATTTTTTTTAAGGGTTGAAAGATGCTCTTCTAGGTCTATCGTCACCAACTACGCAAAGGTCATTCCTCAGATTTTCACAACTTCTCTGATCAACATGTGTTTTAAAACCACGACTTTGCTTTCATCACCGTTGAGAGTTGAAATTTATGAAAAGCATGTTCGCTGAAAAAGAAAAAATGTCCAGATCTGTTGAAATAAAGCCGAAGGCATTTAGAAGGTAACTTTTTGCCATGTAACATAGCACGTAGGCTATTTTTAATTCGGAAACAATTTGTTACGGCGACGTATTGCAAGTTTTTTATTTGTTTTCAGAAACTTGCAACATGTTGCCGTAATCTCGCATAATGCCACAAGAAATTGTTGCGTTTTAAATCGTCCACGCGTGCGGTGAAACGACACAAGAGGTTAAACTTTAATGGCATTTGTTCCCAAAATTTCAGCAGATTTCAACCGTAAACGAAAAAGCCTGAGAGACAAAATGGCACGAGAGTCGAGGTCAAACGCTAGTGAGGGGAAAAATTCAGCAGGTTTGAAACAGAGCTCGCTGACTCCGTTAGTCGATCGCTGGATGAAGTGAATAATTCCGGCAGTTTAAGCTGCGATTTCAGCCACTTTGGCATGTTTTGTTGCCGTTTTCCGTTGATGAACCAACTGGCCCATGTTCCTCAAAATCCAAGAGAATGTAAATTTGGTATTAGTGTCTTAGATGTTTACAAAAAGCCTGTTTTGTGTTATTTTTTTAATCCCACAAGCTGCGTGTTCGAAAAAAACCCATCTCGTGACGTTCATGAGTTTAAGGGTGCGTTCGATTGACCCTATTCCGGAATAGGAATTCATGCATGATTACTAGAAATCCCTCATGAGAGGTCTTTGGAGTTACTGGAATACAAAATGGCTCTTAAATTATCGTGTATCACCGAAAGTTTGTAGAAACGTCTTCCCAAATGTACGTAAAAAAGATAAATATAACAGCTATTCTGCTTATTCTTATTCTGGAATACGGTCAATCGAACAAGACCTAATTTTATCCCCTACAGATATGTTTAGTCTATTTATGTCAGATCGGAGACATTCTCTAACATTATTTTTAACATTGGTATGCTAATTAGAGCAATTTTTATAGATCGAAATGCAATTTATTCCGGAAATTATAAGAAATTCAGTCATCGAATCCCTTGCTTGCTTGCTTGCCTCACGGAATCCTGTGAAACCATGTCAGTCAGGCAAAACTAGCCCGTGAATAGATTCTTTCAGTGGGGACAGGATCCGCCCTCCACTGATAAATTTCCTTTCTGTCTACTCGCGGATATAATTTTTTTCAGGACCGGCAAAAAAACCTGCCTTTAAATAGGACAGTGCTGTTGCGAATCTAGGGATGGGGCGGGGCCGGGGCTGCTACAAAATGACATATAATTGCTGGAGATCTTAGCAAGCTCATCCGAGCTTGATAAAGAAGATTCCCTTACCTCAGTGAACTAAATTAAATATAGCAGACGGATACAATTCCTCAATATTTTCACGAGTTTTGGTTAAATTTGTATCATGTTTACCGATGTCATCAGAACAAATTCTACTCATTTTTCTCGAGCGTTGTGTTCTCAAATAAATTTGTTTTCCCAGTGATATTGAGCAATTGAGGAAGAGGATATGTGAAGTTTATCGCTCTGGTGCACCAAGACTGAAAACAAGAAACAAAACAGATAAGACGTGGCCATCAACGTGGTTAACTTTCACCTTGTAGCGCTTTAGATATCACTTAGGAATTTGATCTTATCAGAAAATTCAAAAATAGCAGAAAAATAAAATGTTCCTGTTGATGACAAAACACCAAAGCAATACAAGTGTCTGCGCTGGCAACTGAATTACTGACCTTATCAAATCAAAGAAGAAATATTTTCAGGCATATGACTATAGAATGTATGGAGAACAGATTTTTGGTTAGATTACCATCATTATGAAGATAATTTCCAGTCCTTTCTCAAAGCTGTTGTTTTCTTGCGATGAAAAGACAACGTTGTTTCTTACTCTCCTGAAATAGATATTTTTTAATTCTGGAACTTTCTTTCTCTTTAATAGAACGAAAATATCGGTTGCTCTCGCGACAAGACCTAAAGATAGTATGGGTATTCAACTTGATATCGTGGTCCAGAGGACATAAACAACGGGGGAATGGTTTCTATAATAGCACAGACCATAGAAAACTGCCGTCGATTTTTTATTTTTTATTTTTTTTTTTTTAACAATTTTACAATAACATGGAAAAAGTACGAGCGGAATTGGCTTTATTTTCGGTTGAAAAAGTGCGCGCGTTATATCTAACGTGATAATATAGACAATAACTACGAGTCAATCAGCGCGCGGGAATTTTGTTTTGGGCGGGAACTTTGTTTGTGTCCTCTTAGCCTCATTGTCAAGCTTAATTTTGATATATCGAAAGGAGTTTATTCGGCTGTAACTTTACCATCCTTGGAGACCCAGGTGCAAATAGCCGGGACTTTTCGCCTATTTCGCCCATGAAATCTTCGCCCTGTGGATTTCCCCGACAATCTGCCCCGGGGTCCCCTATACATTTGCCCATATTACCTTGCGGTCATGTCAAGAAGGCTTTCCGACAAAAGACGTTAAATGAATATTTAGTTTAGTATAGACATACCTACCCGCCTCGACTAGCTTCAGCTATTTGCGGGTAGGTATATAACCAGCTTGTAACTGAAGGTGTTAATAAAGTGTTGTATTTTTTTTTTTTCGACGTGCCTAAGTTTAGGGCGAACTTTGAAATTGCGAGAGAAAGGCGTGGATAGCAGCGAAAAAACGGGCGCAAAATAATGGCGTTCTTCCAACTAGTTTCAAGTTTTGTCTCATGAAACATGTATTGGTTAAAGCAATAACACTCACTGTCACAATAAAACATGGATTACACCCGATCCCCAAGGTGACGCTACTGGTCTGTAAATTATAATGCTTTGAAAAAGAGAGTTGTTAATGATTGTAACTGAGATGACGAATGCCTTCTCTTTTATTAATTTTGCAGTTGGAGGGGACAAAAAATATCGCGGAGCGAAGACAACTTCGGGCAGAACTGCGCGATCTTAAAGCGAAGAAAGAAAAACTTACAGATGAAAATGGCAATGAAACTAAAGCACCTTCGATGGCGTCCAAATTCACAATGGCTGTCAGCAGTTCAGAGAAAGGGCGATACCAAGAGCGAGCACACCGCATCAATAGAGAAGAAAGTCCTGCCCGAAAAGAGAACGTTGCCCCTCAACAACCCAAAAGCGCTAAGAGCACCTTTAACTTCAAGGTTTCCAACACAGAGGAGAAGACGTCCGACAGTCGAACTACAGAGAGCACCTCTTGGCGACGGCAGGCCAACCAAGTCAAATCTAACATCGAGGAGAAGAAGCCGAGAAAGAATCAAGAGGTGAACAACAACGATGATGATGCGAAGAAAGAGAAAGATAAGGAAGACGGAGCGCCAAAGCGAATGTCACGAAGAACGTCTTTGGCAGAATTGTTCAAGATTGACCAGGAAGCTTTGCAGAAGAGTAGAGCGAAGGCCAATGCCCCAGCGCCACAGGTAGCAGTTTCATCCGCAACGATGATTCAACATCGGCAGCCTGTGGAGACCCATCAAGACACGAAGTGCAAGCAAGACTTGCTGCAGAATCTCGGTAAGTTACGAGGCAGGAGGCGTTCTGTCCGCGAGATTGAGAGAAAGGAGGAACTTGAGGGGCTGATGTACGTGAAGAGTGGTGACACAGTTAAACTGGTGAACACCTCGGAAGGAGACGAACAGGTTAAGGAACAGCGGAAGATAAGGCGCAGCTCGCGCAAGGAAAGCCACGAGAAACTCAAGATTGAAGGCAACACCATCAGCACCAGCAGCGAAACTGAGCTCACGGCGATTATCGAGAGTCCAAGAACACCAAAAAGTCCAGACCAATTTGAATTTACCAAAGTCGAGCCACCCAAGAAAGAGGAACCTCCCAAGACCAGGATATGGCAGCCTCCTCCAAGGACTGAAGCCCCCAAGCCTGGTCCAGCAGGGAGGCCGTGGAATGATAAAGGCCCTCAGAGGGTTGGTCCTCCAAGACCTAACTCACTTTTTCCTGCTAAAAAAGAGGTAAGTTGCATGTCTTTGCCGAGATGTTTGCGTGTGCGGACATGTCCCAGTGACTAGCTAATAATGTGTAGTCTTGGCGAGAGTCGGTAATAGTGGTATCACGTTAGCTCAAAATAGCCGTAAGTCTTAATCATGTGTTGTAGTGGCTACCAAATCGGACTCTGCATCGGGTTGGAAGATTAGAGGATCAGTGGTTGCAAGCCAGAGTTCAGTATAGCACAACTCAACTTTACTTCACACTGTCTGCCTTGCCCTGAGGCCCCTTTTCTCGAGAGTCCGGAACGGAAAACTATTTTATGTGAAAACGCTCCTCAACACATATTGCGTATTCATAAAACGCGCGAAAATACCTTTGCACTAGGGGGCATCGTTCTGAACAAGAACAACAGCTGAATTTCTCAGACTATCCTGTGATGCGAGAACGAATTCGCATTGGGCGAGTGTGTTATTACTGAGGACTTTCAAAAAACTGGTTCCAGTCTTGTACACCGTTGGGATAAACTACTAAAATGTGGGGCTAGCCCTATAGTGGACTAAACTCCCATCGAGGTTGTGGATGGGGGCGGAGGGGTGGAGTAGTAACATTTCTTGTTGCTTCATGTTGTCTGCATTGTAGAGATCATGGTAAAAAGACGGTCCACTGTATTTGTTTTGTACTTCTCAGGGTTCTAAATTTGGTCAGAATGGAGGTATGGGTTCTGTGAAGGACCGCATGGCTTTCTTCAAAAAAGCTGCAGAGGACGAGAAAAAAGCAAAGGAGAAACAGTTCGTGCAAAAAACGCCAAGTCCAACCGCACCTGTAAACAGGTTCCATGCGACCACACCAACCAGTCCAGCAGGTTTAACGAGTCCAGCAGGTGTGACGAGTCCGACGAGTCCATCAGAGAGGGTATCGCTCAAGAAAGCACCGGACCCAAACAAGGCGTAAGTTTCAGCTTGTTGTTTTGCATGTGTTTTCGCGTTCCTTATCACTGCGTTGCGGATCTTTTCAAATTTTACGGATAATCCACTTACGAAGAAACAGTGTTTCCGAAAAGTTTGGATTTTTGTCACCCAAAGCTTCAAGAAAAACAATCTCTTTGAAACTGAACACCAGGAAACTGTATGTTTTTGTTTGCCCTTTGTTTAGACAAGCATTGTAGAAAAGTACGCAGAGCGACAGCTATTTATCTCTTTTTGCCATTCTGAGCTTATTGCTCTGAGCTGGTTGACCATAATGTAGTGTTGATAGTTATTAATGTTCTTCTTTGGTTTAATTCGTCTCTCGCCACAAATATTGAGTTAATGAATTTCGATTAGCAAACTATACAGAGTTAAGATTAAGATCAAATTAGTCTAAAACTCAATTCAAATCTGACGCTTGTCCTGGACTGGATTGACTCAGTTGAGCGTTAACGTTCCAGTTTGATAGTTCACGGTGTTATGGAGGTTATGATAGTAATCGTTATGCTTTCTTTCACAGTCCAAGGGATCTGAAAAAGAAACCACAACTAAAGAGACAGATGTCTGTATCTTCGCTGATCCTGACGTGGTGTAAAGATGTCACACAAGAGTATGAGGTACGTGGCGGGACCTCAGTTTCTCGCTGTTAGCAGATGTGTGTTTGCCCTTGAGAGAAAACACAGCGAAGCAAACTCGGAACAAAACATTTTTTCTCATTAATAGGTTTCATGGGACTGTAGACCTGATATCCATACAGTAGGCAGCATTTTCTGTTTCACTGTGCACTGCGACAAAAGGCGCACACATAAAAATTGCGTAATGTCGTATACCATATCACGGACAATTTCTTCATTTTCGGGGCCCGCTTTTGAGATCGTTGCGAGAAGGAGGAGTCGATATTACTTGCGGCAAATCCTCCTACGGCAACGCGAAAAATAATGAGGGGCTTTTCGTTCCAGGAAAAGTAACATGCATTTTTTGTGTGTATCATGTCTTGGAGCATAACCTGGGCTAGTGTGACTGCGCAAGCCCCTTGAAGCATAACCTGGGCTAGTGTAACTGCACAAGCCCCTTGGAGCATAACCTCGACTAGTGTAACTGCGCAAGCCCCTTGGAGCATAACCTGGACTAGTGTAACTGCGCAAGCCCCTTGGAGCATAACCTGGGCTAGTGTAACTGCGCGCGTAAGCCCCTTGCAGCATAACCTGGGCCATCCTCGTTCCCAGAGCCTACGATCTTCTGGTCAGCGGTTGGATCGTAGGCCCTGGTAACAGCCGTTACCGGATGTCGTGAATTTCACGACATCCGGTAGCGCATGCTCAGTGTGATAAATTACCATTGCGCTTGCTCAGTATTATTATTGCTCAGTACTGCTCAGTATTAGGAAGTAAAGACAAATGCGCACAGAAGCGTAGCATTTTTCACCTTATAGCGCATCAGGTTTTCGACAGCCAATGAAAAAAAAAAGGTATTTTTGGATGGACCCAGAGCCACTCGTTCAACAATTTAAAAAAAAAAAACGTTGGGGCTCTGGGGACGAGAATGAACCTGGGCGAACCTGGGCTAGTTTAACTGCCTTTGTGAACCGTCACAGAAATCTGCCAAACAATGCGGAGATTATTCTGATAGGCATGCTCTAGATAATAATACTTTTCGCTGCTTCACACCGAACAATAATTGCAAGATTAGAATTGGATTACCGGCTTCGTGAACCTAAATTCCCGGAGAAATAACATTTGATTAGATCATTAGTACAATCTCTCTACAAAACAGGCCCGCGCCGGAATGATATGAGCCAGGGGCTGTGAGAAAAGATTTAAACTAACAGTTATGCCCTTTGTTTTCTTCCTTTCAGGGAGTAAATATCACAAATTTCAGTGGTAGTTTCAGCAATGGCTTAGCCTTCTGTGCTTTGATTCATAAATTTAACCCCGACAAGTTTGACTACAACTCACTCTCAGCAGAAAATAGGGAATACAATTTTCAGCTGGCGTTCGAGACTGGAACGTAAGTATTCCGCCGTAATTTGATTTCTCAGTTTAGTTTACAACCGTGTAACGTTTCTGGCAGCCAAATGTTCTTATTCATAAGGGGCACCCTACGAGAACATTGAAGTAAAATCCTTAAAATGTTTTCTCCCGTAGATTATTTAATGACCTTTTTAGAAGCAAATTTTTGCAAGCTTACACAGTTTGACCTGGTCGGATTATATTTTTGTAGTTGAAAATTCAAATCGCAGAAATTGTTAGAGAATGGTATTTCATTCCTCGAATTTCAGAGTTGCTTTTGTCTTTCCGAAAATGCAAGCTAGCCTTATTTAGCACTCATAACCGACATATTTTCTCCTCCATAAACAAAAAGGCTTAGTTTTGCAGTGTTACGAAGACAACGTTTCCTGAGGGGAAACGAACCTTTGGGTGCCCTGGTTTTTGTTTCCCGGGAAGTGCACCGAAATTTATTACCCAGGTTATACTTTATAATATTACTTAGTTCGACTTGATCACCTTGTTTACAGGTCTGTTGGAATACCTGCTCTTCTTGACGTTGAGGATATGGTTCGACTCAAAAAACCCGAACCGCGTAGTGTGCAATGTTACGTTCAAATGATCTTCAGCAAATATCGACCAAAGGACTTGGACATGTCCAACCTTATTATAGCTTGAATGGACGTACTTTTTGATGTTTAGTGTTATGTAGAAGCGGTCTTGATAGTAGAGAGTTGTTTTTTAATTGAGCATCGTAAAGCGTGTTTGTTTTCTACGTTCTGTGATTGGCTACAGAATTTACCTTTCCCTGGTTTGTCAACATGTCAACAGTGCCGTCTTTCTCGTATGTGTTTTCCCGCGCTGTGCGCCGGTTGCACGTTTACTTCCAACAATGGTTGCTTATATCGTTTGTGTCTATTTCGATTGATAGTTTTACGACACTCAATTTAGAACTACTCTATGTGCAGACTTCTAACAATTCCCTTCTTTTTCTCACGGATATTGAGAGAAGGAAGTGATTGCGTGTAGTCTTGCAAACCCGCGAGTGTAAATGATAACTTTTCCGGAATTTTTTGGACGTCTTATCAAAGAGAATTTAAGTATAACTGCATACAGAATGTTCAGCACTTTGAGATATTGAGGCTGATGAATTTTTTTAATGCTTATTGTCAATAAATACCTTGCCCACTCACTGGCCCTTTTAGTTAGGGTAGACCTTATACAGATCTTAGTAATAATTACAGAAAAAAAATGGAACCTGCTTTCGGTTTAGGACGACTGCTAGGAGGTGATATCACTGTGCATACTCAGTAATTTAGTCAAGGTCACAAGATAAAGGGGGAGGGGAGGGGATAATGCCGGTTTCAGTTCCTTGAGGACTGAAATAATGCAATGAGGCCTTACAGCGCATATTTTGGAACGAAGAACTGTAGGCCGAAGTCTTGGAAGTCTAAATAATTCTTGGGGCCAAGATAGGTGTACTAAAATTTCACCTTTCTGGTTTCCAAAGTCTTCACTTCAGCATTGTTTTCTTGGGAAACAGCTAAATCAGACAACGGTAAAGAATTTTCTTGTTTTGGATTGTTAAAACTACCTTTTTCTTTCTTAAGACGGATATTTGTGTGATTCATGACGCGATGTAGTGACAGCTCATGAATGCGTACGTCATCAGCAAGTTGCATGATGCTTTTTGGACATCATGTTTTTGATATATTTTTTAAATAACTGCCTGTTTTGTTTTGGGGGGCACCTTTTTATAACAGAACTGTATTGAAAGGCTAGAACTGTAGTATTTGAGTGTAGATATCAATTGTTTGAAGATAAACGACGACAAAGTTTAATAAAGAATTTTATTCTCACAAAAAATGACAATGTGTAATTTTTTAATGACCGTTGTAAGACTGTTATAGTCTCAATCTGGGTTCCAGACCAGACTTGCTACAAGTCGGCTTCTCTAAAGCCTGGTTTACACGTGCGACGCAAGCGTAAGCATAAGTAGAAGCACAAGGATGTTTACACGTGCGATAAGCATAAGCATAAGGTGACATACGCAAGCGCAGAAGCATAAAAATTTAGCGCAAGCGCGCGGCCGGGCTGCCTTTTGGCGCGAGATTTGATTCCAACATGACGGAAAATGCAACGCATGAGTAACTAGAGTGTACGCTGACAAAATGTCACTGTTTTTCAGTTTCCTTTCCTTGCGCTTTTGTTTATTGTTGCGTCGTTCCGGTTTACACGTACGACGCAACGACGCAAGCATAAGCACAAGCACAAGAGAATGGAAATCGTCCCATTCTCTTACGCTTGTGCTTATGCTTGCGTCGTACGTGTAAACCGGAACAACGCAAGCGCAAGCACAAGGCGCTTATGCTTGCGTCGCACCGGTTTACACGCAGGTTTCTTGTGCCTTTGCTTATGTCGTACGTGTAAACCAGGCTTAAGCGACGAAGTCGCGAAAGCGAGCGACGAACAGAAGGAACTAAAAGCAATATGCCATAAAGAGTGGAGAGGGAAAATAATATTGGAGAGGGCTTTTAGAAAGTCTAGGTTCCAGACTTGTGACCAGAATCACGAAACCCTTCCTAAGTTAAGATGTATCCTAAGTATTGTTTGTTGACCAAAGTCTACTGTTGGACTAACACTGTACACTATTGTTAAGAAACATGATTTAACAAAAAGTGAACTTACACCACATTCATTTTTTGGGTCGAAGGGTTTTGATGGAATTGTTTCAAGTTTTTTGAACAGAGTAAACTTCTTTCATATCAATCATCACAACAGCTTTGGAACTAATGGCTCAGATGCGACCCAGTAACAGTAGTGCAGTCCATAATGGCCAGTTTTTCAGTTTTCGCTCGAATTGTAACGTATTGCCGATTTCGTCATCAGCTGGAAGTTCGGAAACGACTGGTGGCAGAAATCGAACGCGAGTAAAACAAACGCCCGATTACTCAATAGCTTAGAGCTTAATCTGCGGTTTGGCAATGTTATTTGTTATGGTTTTGACGGAGAAAGTTGTGCACGGCAATATGCTTTACTTAACCAATCGGAGCAAACTCACGGCCCAACGCATAAGTGATTAAACTTAGTTGTCCGATTCAACTCACTGTTGTTCAACCAATCAGGAGCTTGAGTCAGTTCCCGCGTACTTCTTCCGCGCTTGCATGTTACCCAGTGGTCAGTCATTTCCCGCGCTTAGCACCTGGTCACTACAGTGGTCAGTCATTTTCCCGCCCTTAGCACCGGATGCAAGTTTTGGCTCTTAGTTCTGATTGTTGCACTGCTTTGTGTCGTTTGTTGTAATTGGCTAGACGTCGTTAATTTAGTTTTATTCGTCGCAACACTGAATCAGCTCTAGCAGTAGCAAAGTAAATGTGACGCACCCAAGTTTTTTTTAATGTTTTTACTCAAACCATTTAAAAATCAAAATAAAGGAACTCAAAATGTGATGATATGTCCATACAAAATCTCCACTTTTAAAATCTTCAAGATGGCACTGTTTTTTAGCTTTGCCTATTTTCCGAGGCAATGGAAATCTTGAAGTATTAAAACATTTTGAATACGCGCATTCTACAGGGCTGAGTGTCTCATTTCCTTTTAAGGAAACTGTTAAAACTATGTACACTTTCTGAAGATCTATTTGCACTATTTACAGAGTATTCGTGTATAGTCAGTTAGGCGACAGCTTTTGCTGGTGGCTTCAGATTGAAGCCTCCACCAGTAAATCTTGGTCCATCTGTTCTCTGAGGCGAGAAGGCAGGTCCGGCGGCTTGTTGGTAAGCTCGGTCTCGCTCTCTGTAGATAGAAAGTAGCACATGTAAGCAAAAATGTTTTCTAGACTTGGCTAATGGGGCTCCAAGTTTTGCCTTTGCAGACAAAACCACTCTAACCTGTTACATTCAATCGAGAGCTCTTCAACAGCTCAAATTATTTTAAAATGAAAATGGTCAACTTATTTTCCTTCCCTACTCGTGAAAGGGACTGTTAAAATGCAGGTTATTTCGCCTTACGGAGATCTCACGTCATGCCTGGATCGAATCTTGTTGCGTTTCTATGGGTAGCTGGGTTGGTCGAATATCCGAGATCTCGGTGTTGCTAACCGGGAGGAAAATGTAAACATACGAATGCCGCTGAATAATAGGCGCCAATATTGTCATATGACCAACTCCAGACCGGACAGCAGGCTGACATTCTTTCATATAAACGCAACACAAATTTCATCCTGCTTATCGAGCCTGCCACTCATATAAACAGGCACAGTTTACACAATAAACAAGTAAAGATGTTTCACGCACCTTGCTTGTTGCTCTTTTCGTTTCTGCATATAAAACTTTTTCTTGACTTCTTGTAGTTCTTTAGCTAATCTTTCGATCTCATATTTGTATTCTTTAACTTGTGCCTCGTACATATTCAGTTCAGAAGACATTCCTTTCATTTGCTTGGTTTTTTCTTTAAGTGTTTGTTGATAAATGCTGAGTTGTTCCGCGACCTCTGGTCCTGGTTGTCGAGCGAGGATTTGTTTGAGTTCCATGTACAGTTTTTCTTTCTCTTGGATAAGAAGTTCCTTTTCGACGACCTGAGATTTAAGACAAACAACACAAATCAACCACTAAACCTGATGTTATCGTCAACTTGAAGTCGAAACATCTAAGTTTCAGTTCAGCCGTGTTTAGTTTTGCATTTTCGCCGAAACTGCCTGAGAAGTGAACATATTTTTTCTCTAAGAAATCCATGTACACAAAACTAATATTCACATGAAAAGCTTTGCACTAATAGCCTCGCTTTCGTCATGAGGTTTAAAGCGACTCAGAAACGGTCTATTGCATACCACAAAAACCTTGAATGTACCTTTGAGAAAAACGTTTATTAAAGTGACGATGACATTTGCCACATTTTATTGCTTTTTCGTTCTTGAGGTCTTAATCCATTGTGACGTCATAAAGATTCAAACACGCGCGATACGCGCGACACCCGCGATCAAATAACATCATACCAACCTCTTCGGTCTTTTGTATAAGGCGTCTTTGTAACGTCTGAATCTTCTGTATCATCTCGTATGTGCTTGGGTCGCTTCCCTAAAAGAAGGAACAAACATATTCAGTGGGGGTTCCGTTTAAGAAATGCCATGTCAACGACAATCACTGTACCTCGAGTTTTCTCCATCTGTGAATATTCATCGGGTTTTCGAGTTCTTCTTCCAGCGCCTTGCATCGAGTACGTTCTCTGAGAAGTTCGCGTTGCGTGTGATAAACTTCGCGCCTACATGAACAGTAAAGACAGAATCATCAACGTTTTTTTCATAGTTTGAAAACAACCGAATGTACCCGCTGAGTAACAGCGTCTATTTCACAATACATGTTTAGCCAATCAAAGCGGACATGCTTATTTTTCAACCAATCAGCAGCAAGTCTGGGACCTCGGGGTTGCACGATTTAGTTCTGGAACTGGAACAAATCACATGCAGCGTTGACACGAGGGGACTGGCCATAGAGATTTGTCCCACCGACAGTTCACAGGGATAAGCATAATTTTGAGGGAAAGGGTCCCGGGCACTTGTCTCTTCTAATCGAACCAGCTGAATTCGTGGGATAAGATGCAGTTGGTGGGACCAAATTTTGGTCTCACCAACCAAACTTTTTTTTTGTCGAAAATGGGTAGTTCATACGGTCCCCGGGAATCGTCCCCTCGTGTACCGACCTTAACAAAGCCATCAAAAATCGAATGTTCTTTAGTTACATCGATAGGAATTGCAAATTAGACAACGAAAACAGCCAAAATCAACCCATCATAAATGTTGATGGTGATTCCTACCTTAAGTCTTCCACGTTCGCCACACTCTTCGTAAGGATGTTCTTTTCCCGGCGAAGTTTCTTGATCTCTAGTTTTAACAGTCGAATATCTTCTAGCCTCTGTCGGTATTGAATCTCGCCTGCAGAAAAACATAACTTCAATTAACTTACCAATACTACAAAACTTGAAGAACTTGCTCAAAAGTTAAGAGTACTGTTTCACTTGATAAGGTTCCTGTACTGTATATGCAAATCCCGGATGCTGACTTGATCGATAAGCATTTGTTTTCCCAGGAGCAGAAGACACAAAATGATTCACTTCTACTGAAGCTATTCCACACGTAAAACAAAACAAACCACTGACCTTTGTTGAGGGTTGACTGTTGAATCTTAATCTTTTCGTACAGCAAGGCGAGTTCGTCGTTTCTTCTCACCAACTGTGTTCCCAGTATATCTCTTTCACTAATCACCTACAGTTCAAACGAAAACAAAAAAGTCATTAGCAAAGTCAGAACATGAGTACTTACAGTATTACACTCATCAGTACTTGGGAAAAGGAACCGTGAAATCAGCTTTTTATCCGCGAACAAAAAAAGTACGAGTAATCAAACGCAGTAGTATAAAAAGGATAAAAAGGAAGTACTCTTAAATAGTTTAGCTTGTGCTTTTGTTGATATTGTCTTCACGGTGGGAAAGGAATGTGGTACTTTGAATTGTACTTACATTACTGAAGACAATGTGTTAATCAGAACTAGCCTAACAAAATCGCAAAAAGAGAAAAATGGAAAGCAAAAAAGGCCCTCTGTGTCCATAATATACAAGGGCTAAGTGAATGCGCCCACAGCGTACCCCCCAAACAAGCTCTCCTTTCCTCCATCCCCCAGGAGAGCTCTCCCTTAACAGCATAATGGTCCCCCTGTAAGAGCCCCACCTGATCAAGCTCCTTCTTCTGCCTGAGCCTTTCAGCATCAGCTTCAGATATGATCTTCAGTAGCTTCCTCTCCTCCACCTCCTGTTGTTCAATGTATGCTTTAGATTCCGCAGCCTGTTGTTTCATCCTTTGCAGCTCAGCCTTGAGAGCGTCCTTCTCCTTCTCCACTCTCTGATGTTCCAGATGTTCCTTGACTAGCGCCGCTTCTTTCGCCATGATCTCTTCCTTCAGTTGATCGATCTGGTGGTTCATGATCTTGAGCTTGCGTTTCATCTCTGTAATCTCGTCTTGGGACTCTATCAAGTTCTTGCTGTACAAGTTACGGTCGCTACGCACCGCTTCGTAGAGATTCTACAGACGAAAAGAAGATCATAAGTTATCTAAGCGTTCGTGAACTACTTGCAGTTTTACGTTACAGCACTGAAACGCAAAAATGAAGTAAAAATCAAGACAAAAGACAGTTGGTTACGAAACAAAAAAAGTAGAAGAACAAAAATCAAACAGAGTTACAAGAAAACTGGCTTTCCTTTGATGATCACAACTCAGGATTTAATCCACTGAGAACTAAATGTATGTACAGCACAATAAACAGCAACAACGGAAATTACTGAGCAACAGATATCATTTGAATGTCCCCAATTGAGAATTTCATCCATAGACTATTAAGTTAGTTAGACCTATCTTGCACAGCACAATAAACAACACCAAAGAAAGTAGTCCAAGTTAATTGCTAAGTAGCTTTCATTTGAACCACATACTGTACTACCAAGTTGAAGGGAAAGTATCATGGGGTTCTGTCCTTTTTTTGTCAAGAATGGTGAAAATATAAGACCTTCTCTTAGCTACAAAATAATTCTAGAACAACGAGAGGAAAGAAATCAACTCAATTCTTGAAAGGAACAACTCATAATCTATTCTGGTGCATTTCAGAAACAAAAATGTGAGAACTTGAAAAACGTTAGCCTAATATTTTTCAAGTTTCAACCCATTTCGACCTCTCTGTCTCTGGCCAGAGGAAATAATCAACAGTTTCATTGCACTGGGGTGATAATTCATAACAAAACTAGATAATAATCAAGTTTTAAACATCCTCCTTTCAGCAGTAACATTCAATATTTTGCCAACACACCTGCTGTTGTTTCAATTTCGTTTCAGCCTCGGCGATTTTCTTCTTGTAGTCAAAGATCTGCATCTCACGGACTTTGACATCCTCCATGTGCTGTAGAACCTTCTGTGTGAGTTCACTGGCTTCATTGATGTATCGATCTCGCTCCTTCTCAAGCTGGTAGATAATCTTACGCTGTTTTTGGGCCTCATCTTTGTAGTTCTGTGAGTAAAATCGAAAACGGTTAGTGTCAAAATGGTGACAACAAGAAAGAAAATAGCAATTATTATTTGTCTATAATTTTTACAAAACAGAAAAAAATGTGTTAAAAGTTCTTGCTGTAAAAAAATACATATGCGACACATTGACATTAAACATTGACATTGACATTGACATTAAACTAGTTTAATGGCCTAATAGCTCCCAGGAGTCTCCTCAGTCCTGTAGCTCAGTGATAGAGCATTTGAATTAGTAATCCGAAGGTCTTAGGATCGACTCCTGATAGGAACACTTGGATTTCCTTTTTCCAAGTTTGCCTGTGACACTCACAGTAGTTGATCTTTTTCAATGAAATAAATATTGTTAGTAATAACCCATTGCAGCAAATTTATTGTTTATAATACTTAGATAAATTTGAGGTATTCCACTTCTTGATGTTTACAGTGCGATCTTGAGTATCTGATTTTTGGCCTAAAATTATTAAAGAAAACTTTCATCTCTAATAACGTACAAGCAATCGTGGACAAAACTCGTTAAGAAAACTGCGAATTTTGCGCATATATTTCAATCTACCTTAAAGAAAACACCGCCTGGAAAGTACCAAACCTCCACTCCCCCCTCCCCCTAACTCAATGTTGCTTTGAAGGCCGGACGATGACCCAGCCTTTTTTTCAGCAGCAGATCAACATTGATGAGGGGGAGGGAGGGGGGGCTGTGTTGTTGACGTATCATTGTAGCGCTCGAATTTGGAGATCGACTAACAGTTTCTTATCAGTTTTGTCCATGATTGTGGAACCTTGGAATTCAATGTTTTGGGTTCTTTAATAGCAAATGTTTTCTTGATTAACAACTGAATGATTAAGATATAATGAAATTCCATCACAATATTAACAAGGAAGGGTTTGAACTACAGTAATTTTGATTCAAATCTTACTACTTACTACATGTATGAAAGCCATACTAAGAAAGATTTTGGGAAAGTTGAAAGTTTACAATACTGACCTGGATTTCCTGCTCCAAGTTTTTCTTTGTTTGCTCATGTAACCGCACAAGGCCAAGCTGCTTTTGAGTGGCACCAGCTGCCTTAAGTAGATTCTGCAGGAAACAAGAACAAATAAGGTCAGTTGATGTTTGAAAATATAATGAAGGAAAAAACAAGCTTGAAGCAAGTCACAAGGAACACAATGTCACACTGTCATACCTTGTTGAGGATATCCCGCTCACGAACAAGATCATCAATGGCTTTCTTGTCAGCTTCAGCCTGTTTCTTGCTTGCTTCAAGTTCTAACGAAAAAGAATATCATTCCGGGATTAAATTTAAACAATCACAATTCTACAAATCTGACGCAGTTCACACAGAAGATTAAATTATATTAGTGAGCTTATGCAGAAGAATGGCCAAGGAAAGAGGGTGGAAAAATGTCTTTGCGTGATGAATGTGACATGTGATTTCTTGTACATTTTGAAGTAATTCTCAACTTTCACTGTTATCCTGTATTTTACCACATGAAAACAATGCATGGAACCAAGGCAAGTTATAATCAGGAGTCATTTATTTATTGGCCCTACTTCCCTGCTTCAATCATCCTATTCTGTTAACACACTAATATCTACTGGGGGGGTTACATCTGGAAACCTACAAACTTACAATTATGATTTCTTACGCTAATTAGGTTATTTTGGCCATGAAAGATTCATGCAAACTACAGTCACTGTGCCAACTTCACACGCTGCTCATCAAAAATGTTGAAAGTTTCCTGGAAATTGACGCTGTGTAAGGTCATGTTTTGTGCTCATGTTTAGATGGAACCAAATATAAAATAACAGTTCCAAGGGATCAAATTGAATTTTATTACTCATCAGTTGAGTATCCGTTTGTTTAAGAAGACATGTAAATGAGGTGGGAAGGTCAATAAGAAAATTAAGGACCCAGTTCAAGTTGCCTTGTTTGATCATTGCTTTGTGCAGTTTGTGGTATTGCGGGAAAAAGAAAGATATCAGAAAGTGTTATTGAAATCCAAAACGAAAATTGGGGGTAACCACGCACTTTTCAGAAAATTTCCATACATTGTTTTGTATTTCAGTCTGTAAAGCTTTTAAGAAACATTGTTAGTTGATAATATCTCCAACAAAATTGTGGTTACACCCAATTTTCTTCCTGGATTCCAATGGCCCTTGCTCAGATCTTTTTTTCCTGCATTAATTATCATAAACCGTGTAAAAATAGCTCTGTATTAGTAGGCACCATCTTTAAGTTGTTATTTCCTGACACTTTATAGCTGCGTTGTTCTAATACCTTTTTCTAATCCTGCAATTTGCCCTTTGAGTGTCTCCTTCTGCTGCTCAACCTCCATTTTCTGATCTTCAATGGTTCTCAACTTTCTTTGGATTGCTTCTCTCATTTTTGTCAGGCGTACTGTGTCCTGTTTGAGTCCATTGATTTCGTCTTCTTTTGCCTTGAGCTCGGCAGCCTTCTGTGTGTTTTCTGTTGCCAACTGGTCACAGTTAAGCAGCTGCAGGTCAAAATCTTGCTGCACTTTGGTTAGTCTAGCATTCAGCAGGTCTGTATCCTTCATGGCTTTCTCATTCAGTATCTAAACACAAAGAAAAACAAGTTCACAAATGTGGTGGAGGGGTCCTGTTGATTGTGACGAGGAGGGTGTTTTGATATAGGGGAAACTCTGTGAGCACACCTTGATTAGATAGCGAGATTATGAATATTAACACTGTACAGGCAATGTTAAGTATAAATAATTTATACTCAACATTGCCTGTACATCACAATTATTGTGCTGTTGATGTGTTGGTAGCAATGCTGCAACCGTTGTGAATCAAAACTCAGGCCTTACATTTTTGCAACAAAACTAATTTGGTAACACTGCAACAAATTTCCTTAGAAGCATAACCTGTTCTGACAGCAACTGATGTGTTGCAACAATTTGTGATACTCCTGATGACACTGCCTGTATAATCACATTGTTGAGAGCTAAATGAGAATATTTTAATGCAGAAATGGCATGCCGTACAGTGTCCCTGCAGGTAATTTGCCTGACAATGGTACACAAAATGTATGAAATACTGCTCAGGATTGCAGGGCTGTCAAAAAGTTTTGAAGTAGGTGGCCTTACTGTTGGAGTAGCTGGTTGATTTTGTCATCATGTTTAAAGAATCAGACAAATAGTCCAGCAGAGTAGCCGGCCAAGATCATGAAGTAGATGGTGATTCTTGCCAGGTGCCGGCAGGTGGTGGCTACTTTTGACAACCCTGGGACTTAAACAATTTGTAGAAAGTGAGCATCTATAGCTTAACACTGGAGTATAAAACTGAACTCACCCTTTGTTCCTTAAGCTGCTGTTCTAGCTTAGTGATGTCTTCCTGTGCTCGCTGAAGGTTGCCTGCTTTTGTTCTAAGCTCAGCCGTTCTGGTTTCCAAGTCATTCTTTGCTTGTTTTAATTCCTTTTCAATTTTCTCCTTTTTCCTAGCTTCTCGCTGTGCTTCATTGCTGCGCACTTGAATATCTTCTTTGAGCTAAAAAGAAATGTGTTTAAGACAAAATCTTGAAGATTTACTAAAACTTGAAAAATCTGTTATTTTGTGTACAGCTTAAGACCTTGTTAATTAAATTCCAATAGTATTTACCTCTGCAATCTTCATTTCAGCTTCTTCTCTGTCTTGTTCTGCCTTCTGTTGTTTTGAAGTTGCACTGGAGAGTTCATCTCTCATCTACAAGAAACATTATAACATTACTATGAGCCAACTTTAAAAAAAATTAAGAAAATGTAAGCATTACTGTAGGTCATTTTAAAAAGTTCCAAAAACAAGATATTGAAAATCAGAGTCAGAAATAATGTAAAACAAAATTATGAAGATTCTAACCTTTGCAATCTCAGACAATTTTTCATCTCTGTCCTTGGTCAATTCATCTTTGATTTTTAATAGTTCATTGACACTAGAAAAAAAAACAATAATTGGACATCAGTATTTAATTTTATTAACCAAGATTTGAATTTATGATTGCCAGCTGAGGACATCTACAGCCTGTATGGAATTCAGCCATTTCATAGCTTTTAACTCATTCTGCCATTACCTATGATCCTGTCCCATGGTTAAGCCAGCTCCTTGCTCCACCAGTTTACTAAGGTTTGCAATCTCAAGTTTCAAAGACTGAATTGTTTCTCTAGCTCTCTGCTCTTTATCATGCGCTGCATCAACCATTTTCCATGCTTTTTCAATTTCCTATTGGGACAGAAGCAAAAAACAAGAATTCATGAAGAATGATGCTGGTATGAAGAGAACACCAAACTGACATAATTTGCATTTTATAAGATGAGAGGATATTATTACA
Source organism: Pavona decussata (assembly GCF_977016875.1). Taxonomy (NCBI): domain Eukaryota; kingdom Metazoa; phylum Cnidaria; class Anthozoa; order Scleractinia; family Agariciidae; genus Pavona; species Pavona decussata. The sequence continues at coordinate 1,145,082 of NW_028145461.1, forward strand.
TTTTGCAGTCCAGGAAATAATAATATTATCCTGCATCACAAAATTGAAGCACACACATCCTCAAATAAGAGGCGGCATTCAGAGTTACTGGCACAAAACATACTGAAAAAAGAATCAGAATTGAAGAAAATATCACAGGGGTATGAAATACATGTTCTAATGATACAAACAGCTGACAATTCTTACCAATTCTGTTTTAAATTCATAACAAATTTGTATGGAGGGCGCCTGTTCACACTGTACCTGCTTTTCCATGTGTGCTTTATACATGCTTCAGAAGCAGTGTAATACAGTTTGGATCCACATCATTGTCATCAGCCCCAAACCATACCAGTACAGTATCAACATATTAATTAACAACTTGTTGAATTTTGCAGTTATAAAGTAACATGTACATATTTGAAACTGCTTGTGTTCTGTAATGCATCTTGGAAACTGTTCTGTAGTTAGGGCTATGATAGGGTGATTTTCAATTGACTGTCGTAAAACCAAAACCAAAGTGATGATAAATTATTATTTTATTACTTTTGCCAATCCCAACAGACATAAACAAGACAATGAACCAACCAGAATTTGGAGTAATTATCCACATAGCCAGCACCAAGTGCAGGAAAAAGCAAGCAAACAAGTCATAGATTAACTCGCAGACACTCTTTTGGTTTGTCATGCAAAGATTACACTATGAGTCAGAAGAATGTCTGCGAGCTAGAGGGAAGCTAACAAGTCATGATTAGTTTTGGTTTTGTTTATGATTGGTCGAGAAACTGGCATACATTTTGCCAACCAATCACTGAGCACAGTAGAGCAAAACCAAGGCAAACGCAAAATACTGTGGAAACTCAAATATTCAAAACAACCCACTACTGGAGTGTACTTCACAGTACCCCTTCTTCAGATTATCCATAAAATTAACAGGATATGGCAAACTCCATTTGACCTGATGGGGCTTAAGGTAAAGCATGGGCATTTGAGTATTATTTTAACAGGAATTCAGTAACAGTTACCTTTTTGAGTGAAGCAATCGTGGTCTGATCTTCCTGAGAGAGTTTCAAGGCTGTCTGTACTTTGGAGGCGTTTGCTACTATCTCTGCGTTCAGCTCTCGGCATTTTTGCATCAACCGTTTTTCACTCTCATGGGACTTTTTCAACGCCCTATGTAGCTTTTCATACTCCACACGAAATTTCTCGAGACTTTTGTCTCCCATGAGCTCTCCAAGAACCTGTAAAACACAAAAAAATATTAACGTTTTACTGATTGTTACACTGTAGGTAACGTACAAGGTTGAGCTGACATGATCAAGTTTACTTTGCATGCGTGCGAATATAGGCATTTAAAATACGATCGGGTTCACATTCAATGCAATTAATATTATGTTACCTCCTGGAAGTCTCTTTCAAGTGCTTCGAAGGCATTTTCCTCGATAGCAGGCTTCTCCTTTAGCTCTTGCGACTTTTTGTCCGCCTGCAAAATGTAAACGGCCATTAACATTAACCTCACGAACAAGACTTTAATTTTAACAAACTGTCGCTGGTATCAGCTCTCTTAAACATCATTATCTGAAATCATTATATTTACCTCCATTTTTTTGCTATATTTTTACGGACTAAACGTCCGATCACAGGCTGCAAATCTTGTGCTTCTGTTGCCGCTAGTTTTCTGTGTCTTTCCTTTTGTCAAGATGGCGGAGATCTTTCTGATGATTTGTTTCCATGGATACGAATGAATCAACTTCACCCGTACCCAGTCTTCCTCACATACCGCGCGTTATCGAAACATGGATGACCCGAAAACAAAATATTAACGGCAGACTGATCCCAACGGCGGAGGTGACGAGCTTCCTCGGGGGCTGAACGAGGAAGCTCGTCACCTCCGCCGTTGGGATCAGTCTGCCGTTAACATTTTGTATTTGAGATAATTTGCTGATCCAGGTCTACAAGTGATCCGGCACCACCCATTGGTTTGTCGCTGTGGAATGGACTGACCCCCGGTCCACGGACCCTAGACTGCAAGCAGTCCCTTTCTGGTCAGTCGAGCGCAGCGAGACTGGTGCGAGGAGAAATAAACGAGAAGAGACCCGCCTCTCCCCAAGTCCCCCCTCCGCTCGTTCGCTCCAGTTTTTTCGCGCTCGGCTATTCCGCACGCCCTCGACTATCCAGAAAGGGACTGCTTGCAGTCTACGTGGACCCCGCCACCTTGCCAGGTCCACAGACTACCCCCTACTGACCTACTGACCAACTGCGGTAGGAAAATCTGCCACTACATCTTGTCTCGACAACAGTGAAAAAATTATTATTTCTTTTTGTTCGGAGCTCAATTCAAGTGATATTCCAATTTCTGAAAGACACGGTTTCATTGAGCACAGTGCTAGTGGAGCTGGAATGAAATGACATGCGGACCGATCTGCCGTGGATTGTCGGGTATCAATCAATATGTGACCTACCGCACCAATCAGAGACTCCGTCTATCCAGTGTACGGGTTCTGCAAACAAACAATGAGTGCGGGCAGGCGTATTTTTCCCTCCTCTCCCCCTCCCCCCTCCTTTATTTCTCAGCCAGTCGTCCTCTCCCTTAGGGTCACTTTTGACTCGCTCCAGCCCTCTCGCGCTTCCTCGCCCAAGATGACAGCAACGAAGGATTATTCAGCGCTCCTGCTCCAAAAATACGCCTGCATTGCAGGCTAACCACCCCATTAAAAGAAAGAAAAAAACATTGACTAAACGCAAGCGGAGGAGGCGAAAGTCCGCAAAAAAGGTGACAAGTTTCCCGCGAAACCAATCACCGTTTGCCATTACAAACATGACGACGCACTGCTTAGCAACGATGCCTCAACCGCAAACTTATCAAATGGAGCATAGCCATGTGCATTTCGAGGTTGTGTTTACCGTGATCATAGGTCCATGGCCACGGAATACAAAAATGTTTGAAAAAGGCTTCCACGGACTTTTAAGAATTACTGGGTTGCATTTTGTTTATGACAAGATTACGGCCAGTTCCCTTCAATGGCTCGGAGCGATGGCTGTATTTCAGCGTCACATAATATAACTTGCGCTTGTATGTCTTCATAGATAAATAAATTGCAATACATTTCTATTGCCGAAATACCATTTTATTTACATGAATAAGGTGCATTAAGCTGAGAGTGTGACAAGTTGAAACTGTCAAATTCACAATCCGCAGGGGATGTTTTCGTAAACTGCAAATTACATTTTTAATGAATTCGTCACTGAGGACATACAATAGAAATACAATATAAATACAGTAAAAATACAGGCTGTGACGGGGGAAAGAAACAGAACTTGCATCCCTATTGCAATCTGACCCCCTACTACTACAAGAAAAAGCCACAATCGTAAGCAAATAAACAATCTTAAGTAAATAAACAATCATAAGATAACTGTACGTTATCTTGCGTTTTAAAATTTTCCCGCAAAATTTACCTCGGAGACGAAACTTCAGTTGCTTTTAACTCGCTAAGTAAGAATTCTCTTGAACTGAACATTTTTGTGACAAACTCAAAGTTGCTTTGATGTCAACTGATTCTAGAATAGTCACTCCAGGATCCAGTACCACCTTAAAAATCACGTTCTATTAATTTCGAACAAGAGAGCGTTTAGAAAGGCCGGGATGAAGAGTAATCTCGTATTTCCAACGATTTGAAAGCATCACATAACCTTGATACAGTGGATTCTCGATTATTCGAACCCTCGATTTTTCGAAACTCCGTATTCTTCGAACCAAAGTTCTTGGTTCAAAGACTTGGATTTGCTTTAGCTTTTCACCCCCACGATTTTTGGAACTCCAATTTTTCTAACCAAATTCAAGTTTTCAGGTTCAAGTTTATTAAAACTCTCTTTGGTAGTTGAAAAGAACTGAATTAACGAGCTAACCGGTACTAGTACGAGGTTCGAAAAATTGGTATTCCGTTGTAAATAGAATGGTATTAAGAATCTCAATGCAGATATTTTAGTCGCAATCCTATCAAAATTGAAAACGAACAAAATTCAGGAGAACTCATGATCGGTCGCCTTCCACAGTGCTTCAGGAAAAGCCTGACCAAGTTCCATGCGAACAATCTTTTCAAACTCTTTTAACAAACCCAAGTCCAACATCTCTTTCACAGTTATTGCGTAAGAGAAGTGAACCACCAAACCCTCGCCGACAATACAGTTAGTTTGTGGAGCTTTCCCTGAATAATGGATGGACCACCAAACTTCGTCGTCCTTGATCGGTCCAGCCTCCATCATTCGCTGAAAATCCACGATGTCAGCATCAAGGAGAAAAAGATTAACACTGAAGCGTTGTCCTTTCGTTGTCAGATCCCTTCCACGAAACAAGTATCTGTCTAACTGCTTTTTATGATAATGGTGTATAAAAGTGCGAAGTGTCATTTCAGCACATTCTGGTCCTCTCCACCCGCATGGCGCATCTGGTGCAAAGTCGAACTTCAATCCCTTTGGATTCACCTCGTTGTCATAAACGCCAATTTTCTGATGAAGCCAGTTGCATCTCCAGTTGGACACGATGTTGCCGTAGTGCAAGAAGCATTCGCTAGTATTCTTATTATTTATCATGCTACCAAAAACATTCGGGTGGAGATAAACGATATCGTCGTCCACCTTGAAGTAAACATCAGATGGATTTCGCAGGAGACGTTGAAGGACAACATAGTAAAACTTACAGTAGAATGGATACAAATTCCCAGCACCTGGCACGTGTGGTGGGCTTGGATCTTCTTTTAAATACAGGAACTGAAAGGCCTCATCTTTTAAAATACTGTTGGCAGCTGTCACGAAGTTTTTCAACTTTGACTGTGCTTCTTCGGTGTATCCTATCATAGCGAATATCACTCTGTCAACAACACCACCGTTTTGTCGAAGCTCCCTGTAGAGGTAAGGCAACAGAATTCGAAGGTACATCCACCGTCCGGTAAATACACACGCATGAACTTGACCACCTTTTTTATCGGTGCTTTCGCGTTTGGCCGGTTCGACACTTCGGTTCGAGGACACTTCGGTGCTTTCGCGTTTGGCCGGTTTCTGAGTAGGAGCAGGTGGAGGACGAACTTTCATTGCGGGAACAACGCCGCTCGAAGGGCATGAGAATTGGTAGATAAAGAGTGCTTGGAAACAACACAGTGCTACTAAGATGGAAATAACTTGATAAATGTTCATCTGGGAGTTCATCGTCACGACAACAAAGTGGTTTCAATAGTTAACAGTGGAGCTACGATGCTGGTGGGAGTATGGTAACTTGGGAAACGAAAATTAACTCTCAAATCAATCGTTTGTCCTGGAGTTAGATTTGATGCAAATTCTACACTAAATAATTTACATTAAAATGTCTGGTCCCGAGGGAAACAGTTAGTTTTCCCGAGAGCCCAGGGCTCACAAAACAAATCTAACTAGTTTCCCGATGGACCAGACATTAAGTGCTTTGTTCCTTTGGCCGTACATGAATCGCTCGGGAGCTAAGCCGTGCGAATTCGGGCGTAAAATATATTTATATATAGATGGTAACAGTGCAAACAAAGTTTGAATGACGTCAGATAAAGGAGAGGTTGGCAGGCAGGAACAGGTTGGAAAATAGGCTGGCATCAATTCAACAGAACCGGTTTCAGCCGGTCAAACGCGGCCAAGACTGGTAACTAGACTATAAAAGAAAACCGCTGCCTCACAATGGCGCACTCTCATGTTTATTTCACCCGATTCACTCGGACAGTACTGGCTAACGCTGAACGTGTTCATTTATCAACCCCTTTATCGAGTAAATGGTGCCTCTGTTTTTGTTTATGGTGCCTCTGTTTTCATGAATAGCCATGGTGCCTCTAATTTTGTAAATGGTGCCTCTATGGTCCTCTATCTTTGTAAATATGACCTCTATTTTGTAAGTGGCGCCTCTTTCTTCACAAATGGTGCCTCTAAAATTCAGCGATCTGGGCCCAGTTGCTCGAAGCATGGTTAGCGCTAACCATTGGTTAATAGGTATTAAAACCTATAGGTTGTCATGGCATTTAACCCGGGTTAGCGCTAACCATGCTTCGAGCAACTGGGCCCTGGCAACAACTTTCGTGTGACTTAACCGAGGAAGACTGGAGAACAGTGTCTAAATCCAAAAATGGCCGACTCCTTGGCCGCTCTTCGCCAGCTTTGTTGTAAGAGAATCAACAAACCCCACGCTGACCCCAGAGAAAATCGACCAAGTCGTTGTTGCTGTTTATTTCTTGGATTCTGTTGTCCGGTTGCCTGAGGATATTTACGGAGACATCGCAGCTGCAGGACGCATTATAGAAAAGAGGGGGATAGCAAAGAGGGGGAGCCGTGTCACATCGTTCTCAGGACCGATGTCGTACAACTAGCGACTGTAAATTTGGCTGTCGTTTTAATTTTCTTTCTCTTCTCAACGCAAAAGTCGCCGTCACTTCCATTCGTTACCCTTAGTGTTTTTACAAATATTCCCATATAAAAGTATTGATGCATCAGTCAATTAACTCCACACCCTCCCCGACCCCCTGGACTTAGAGGGGGATAAGCATTTAACTGGTGTTAAAAAAAAAAACACTTAAATTGCCCCACCCGCGGGATTAACCAGTTCTGTAAATAGCCCATGCCATCACGCGGATGGAAGGCAGACTTTAACCACGGGAAGGCATAACAAAAGAGGCAAATCCTGCAAGGGTGGGGGAATGGTCCTCCACGGAAATGACGAATTCTCATTTTAAAAAGTGCTTCAGTCTTTCATGTTAAATCCCGCTGCTGTCCCCTCTTTCGGCAACGATTCTGTGGTGTTTTCGTTAAATCACCGCTAGGTGAATAAGTTTGGGTAAGGACTTTAAGTATGCAACTGATGCAAACCCTTACCTACGGTTCTGTTTCGTATAAACTTTCGAATTGTTCCAGATTTTCCTCTCGTGTGTAAACTATGTAAACACGGGCTATTTTCTAGTGTCTTAGTGTCTACTATGATCGAGTGAGCTTTTCACACAATACGAATTATTGTAGTTTTTTATATCCATTTATTTCTTTATTGTAAATTTTTGTTTTACGTATGATGATTAATTTGTATTAGAAATTTAAATTTTACCTAGTATGCCATTTGATGTTTTTTAATTTGTATTAGTTATTTTAATCTTTTAGTGTGAAATACCTGTAAACTAGCTGGTGAGCCTAGCTTGCTGGTCTCACAAAAGCTAAGCGTATTTTCACAATAAACTGCTATCTATCTATCTATCTATCTATCTATCTATCTATCTATCTATCTATCTATCTATCTATCTATCTATCTATCTATCTATCTATCTATCTATCTATCTATCTTAGTGTACATTCAGCTAAAGAGTGAGATTTTAATTTTAACCTTTTCTCAGAGCACAGACAAACATAAAAATAAATGATGATGAGTTCAAGATCCCATTGGGATCAACTAGAAGGGAGAGAAAGAACAAGTCATGAATTACTGATCTTCTCTGTACAACATAGCCATATATTAAGCTCGGATCCCTAATCAGCCCATTGCTTTAGATATGGTTTTACACTACTAAACACTAGTAATGGGAAGTTTAAGCAACGACGAAGGCGACGACAACGACAACTCCGCAAAACAACAGATTTAATGAGGAAAAACAATCGCTCTACACATGCGTTTTACATTTTGGTACATTTCTCTGCTGTCCTCTGCAAAGCAACAACGTGAAATGACTACTTTCAAGGTTTTGTGGAGAACGTGAGCACACGACGGTGAATTTTAATTTCATTTTCTTTCTTAACTTGAACGCCACTCCTATCAAGTTGGTTCCTGGATAGTTCGCCGTTTCTGCAGAAGTCGAGCGAGTTGAAAAAAATCGCGAAGTAGCACAAATTAAATAGAGTTAATATTTTCAGGTGACGTTTTCGTTGCCGTTGCCGTCGTCGCTGCTTAAGCTCCCAGCTCCCTAAGTTCTGTGGCGGATCCAGGCTTTGTACAAGACAGAAAGATAGAGAGGGAGGGGGGTGGACGAATGACTGTCAAAGGCAGAAACCTTTTAGAGGGGTCTGTTTTCGAATTTAAGGTAGGTCCTCTGTAATGCAAATTCCAGCATTTTGAGGGGTAATTGAAAGTTGTTAAATTACTTTCATACCAACTCAATTTTGGACTAACTTGTTCACAAAAATGCCTTTGCTGAAACAAAAAAAGTTACACAGTAATTAAATAGAGATCGATTTGGGAATTAAAAGCTAAAAGGGAATTGCAGTTGCATCTGTACTTACACTGACAAAGTCTGATGGCGATCCAAAAATCGGTCACTTTGTTGCTGTTTACTGCTCTTGCACAGAACTCCCTCATTCAAATAATGCAAAATTTAACATCTTAACCTGAAGAAGGCTGGTTTGGCCAGCTGAAATATTGTTTTGAAATATATTACGTTGTTTCAGCCTTGCAGTAGTCTTTGGACTTCTCATCGTCTATTTTTTAAGTTTGGCTGATTAGATCTCCTGTGAGATCCAACGTAAAAGCAAGCAGGATCTTCGTTCGCGGCTTTTGCAGTTCTTCAATTTTTATAGTACTAGAGTGGTTATTTTTTGTTACATGATCCGGCAAAGATATAATTTCTTTTAGCTTCCAAGGTGATGTCCGTAGCCGTCTTAATTTTAAATACTGATGTGTCATCTGCATTCACGAGTTGGCTCACAGGAGCCTCTTTCTTGCGTTTTTCTTTGCTATAGAAAATACACAGAAGTTAATATTTTGAATTAGCTTCCAATCTATCTTGGAAACAACAATCCACACTCTCCCAAAAAAATTTCTTTACCAGTGTTTATGCACTGCCACTGAGCTACAGGAGACTCATGAGAGCTAAGGCCATTAAAGTAAGTTCATGGGACAAACATCCTGCATACGCAGACGTTCTCAGTCTCGTCACGCGACACACCCCGGAGGAGTGCGTCACCTGAAGAGCGAAAGAACGTCTGCATAAGAGGCTATATCCAATGGAAGACAAACTGTGATGGTATCCAGCAGGTTTCAAACCTGGTGATTGAATAACAAAGCGGAGAGATTTGAAGAAGTTAATATTAAAAAAAATGAAAAATATGTAATTTAACCGTCAACGACACAGGCATAATTGGAAAAAATCTGAATTCTCCTGACAGGACAGTAGTAGGTTATGAGTGGAATTAGCCGGGTTAGTGTCGAGGTAAGGTCGAGGTGTCGAGGTAAATCATTGATATGCATAAGTGTCGAGGTAATGACGTCACCTATTGTTATAACCTAGAAAAAAAATGCCTTCCTGCATACTAATTAAGTGTCTTCCTGCATAATATTAAGTGTCGAGGTTTACTAATGAGCGTCACTCTTGCACAAAGGGAACAATAGACATGCCCACGCTTGCCCGCTCTATACCCACCCTGATTGGATAGTCAAGACTCTATTGTTAGAGTTAATAAAAACAGCGCAAAATTTGAAAGCGTTATCATTCAACTAGAGTAAAGATTATTTTATCGCTGCTATATTTCGCAAGGATGGTTCCAAACGTTCAAGTCGAATCGACCCCTAAACCTCTGTCGACAAAAGATAAAGCGAGTTCCTTACCCGGTCAGTTCTGCCCGTTTCATCCCCGCTCAACGTTAGAATTGGTAGAAAAAGCGCAAGGATTTAGCTATGTTTACTGTCCCGAGAAAATGTGCTTTATGTTTGCCCCTGCTTCAGAATGGAAAGAGTACATAGAGCGTATCGCACATCATACACACTCTGATGTGAAAAGGTATGCAGCTCAGTTGGTCTGTGATTGTTCTAACAAGCTAGCATTGAGAAAAAGTAAACAACCGTGGAGCCAGGATCGCATGTTTCTGACGTGCCACAAAAAAGAGTGTAACTTTTTCATGTGGATAGACCAACCAATATCGCATGCTATCAAGGAGCGGCTCTCATATTCACCTCAGCCACGGTTCACGAGATTTCATCCTTATAGAGAGATAAAGGAGATGTTTGAAAATCATCGCCAAGAGGTTAAACAGAAAGGACTTATTCAGCGCCAGCGCCATGCACGCAAATATGACGAAGGATTTTTAATGTGTGACAACGGATTCAACAGTCTAGGAAGTCCTAAAATATTTCACGGTCTTAGATACAGAAAATGGATGGACGAAGTATGGGAATCTTACAAGTTTTATGTCCAAAAAATGAAAGAAGACTCTCGAGACGACCCAGATCCTTCACTTTGTTTAGATAAAGACGATTTGCTGCGTCAGGCGTATTTCAAGTACGCAAGTGATGACGGCCATCATCCCGAAAGTTTCCGAGTGTTGAAGGTTTTATATGAAAGACATATTGAAGGCAAACACGTACCTTTTGAAGGTTATGTCATCAGCCCCGAAGAACATGAAGAGATAGAAAGAGATAAACAGTTATCTTCTTATTCTAGAGCTTTTGCAAGAGATTTACGCAGATCAAAATGTATTGCTATGCTTAACAATATAAGGAACCAAGATCTTCCTGTTTGTTCTAATTAAATATATTGCATTACCGTCTGTGTGGACATAGAGCTGTCTTGAGATCCTTTGAAAGATTTTTAAAGGTTTTGATTGAAATAAAGTTTTATTCATCTTTACACCGCGTTAGTCACTAATTATGTTTAACAAATGTTTGACTCGAGCTCTAAAATTTGCATGTGAATTATCTCGTGTGTCTTTTGTTTGAGAAACAATAAGTCATATCCAACTTTGTAGTCCCAGAGTCAGTGTCGATAACAATACCCGAACCGGCTACACGCAATCTATTTTATGCGAAATCTTCATCGACTTCGATTCTCAGACCGTCAGTTCCTTAACAACATGGCTAGCAAGTTTACTGTTGGAACCGCAAACACCCTCGAAAAAGTGTAGAATGGTGATATTGAAATAGAATATCGGAAACTATTAGCGACCTGTTTCAAAACCATGAACGGAACAAGGGAATTATCACAGAGAGCTTATAAGACAATTAAAACTTAGCGACGCGCGACATCCACGCGTGTGTCTGAGAAAATAAAGACACATGACTAGAAATGGCCCGTTTGTCTCTTTTTGTCCCTTTTGGCGTGGTTTTGGCCTTTCAGGCCTGGTTATGACCTTTCAGGCCTGTGTTTGGCCTGGTTATGGCCTATCTGGTCTTCTTTTAATTATGAAGGAGAACACTTAGTAACCCCGCCTTCATCAATTTTTTATAAAAGAGACGCGTTACTTTCTGAAGTTTAGTTTCCTGTCAGAAGGCGTGCGGTTCAAACCAAAGATGACGAGCACAAACTATACCTTATACCTGCAACAAGGTGCTGGAAATGATGAAGACAATGAAGAAAGCGATTTCTCCCAAGAAAGCGATTTCTCCCAAGAAAGCGAAGTTTCTAGTCAAGGAACGGAGTCTTCCCAAGAAGAAGAAACAGAAAACTTAGAGCCGTGGTCACGCATTCTTGATGAAGCCGAGAACCGCCACAAGACCCAGCTTAACGCTTTGATCAATCAATACCAAGAAAACGGGGATTCAGAAGATGTGGCTCGTAGTAAAGCCGTAAACGCTCTCGTTCCTGTTTACAGAAAAGAGCTGAGAAAAGTGCTCTTAGAGAATCTACAATGGATGCGTGCAATGAAAAAAGATCCCACCTTCAAAAAAGTGATGGAAACTCAAAAAGAGCTTAAAGACACAGAAGGATTTGATTGGTTGGAATCGACGGAACTTGCTATCGATAAGCGAAAATTCTTACTCAATCGATTGTACGAAAAGTAGCCCATTCCACAAAACCTACTATGACTGTTATGGATTTTTTTTTATTTCCTGGATCTTTGTATTGTTGCATTTCAATAAAACTGTAAACAACCAACTTTAAGTGTGTTGATTGATGACTTGAAAATAATAACAATAATCGGTAAACTTGTACAAAAATTTAAAAAAATCTGAAATTTGAAATACAAATTACTAAAGCAAGATCAAAACTTTTTAATTAAACACTGTTATTTGTGATGACACTTTTAAATAAAGATGATGATTCCAAAGTTGAGAGCTGTTGCGAAACTAGCGACGCGCGACACCCACGCGTGTGTCTGAGAAAAATAATAATAATAATAATAATAATAATAATAATAATAATAATAATAATAATAATAAAAACATATAGCTACAAATGGCCCGTTTGTCTCCTTTTGTCCCTTTTGGCGTTGTTTTGGCCTTTCAGGCCTGGTTATGGCCTTTCTGGTCTGTGTTTGGCCCTTCTGACACTCTATATAACCTGACTATTTGCGAAAAAGATGTCACTTGTGTTCAGTCACCAAACTGTCAACATGGTTTACAAGAGAGTTTGCAGAAACTGTCCGATTCCATCGTGCGGGGCTAAATACCTTGTCAGATTAGCTAACCATCTCACGGATGTTCATCAGTTAGAGCACACACAGCGAAGACAGTATTTACAAGAAGCGAAACTGCTACCTAAAGTTAAAGTAGTAGTTTACGAAAGTGAAGCGGATAATTCCGGAAAAAATCACTATCACAATCCAGTACAGACACAAGAAACGGTGTACGAACTGTCAAGACAGCGGAGAAATGAGGCCTCTTTTAAAGCAAAAACTAAAAGACCGACTACAAAGAACAAGGCAAACCGCAAGAAACAAAGAAAGTGGAACTCTTGGCTTAGAGGCGATAGGAAAATTGTGTAGACACGGAAGGAATATTTATTATTCCTCGAAATAAAACGAAAAACAAAAAACGGATTTGATATAGTTAGTCAAATGATTCATTTTCATTCCTTTTCCTTTCAAATCGCTGTGTATTTGACTCTTTTTGTCATTGTTTTTTAATAAAGTTTTTAAAACGGTATCTCTTGTCTGGTTCTATTGCTAACAATTATAAGTCGCGTGTTTCCATTGATCCTTGTTAAGTTATATGAAATTGATTATAAACTAATGCGTCAAGATACTCCCTTGGGGTTTTTCCAGCAGATCTGAACTAATTTTTATGCAACTTTAGGTTCGTGAACCCGCATAATTAACTGACTAACGGTGCGTGAAACGCTGAGACTTAATAGTTTTTTTTTCATTTCCTCGAGATAGATAGGAGGAAAAAAAGCCACACATAGATAGGTTTAGGCGCATCAACGATTTATTAGGACTCAGAAAATGAACTTAACACTGATATACAATCAAATTGTTTTTCAAGAAAACTGTCAGCATGAGTATCACAAATCAAATAAACGCATCTGGTTTCCTCATCACTGCTCGATAACCCCGTTTTGTCTTTGCAGTTTTGGTCGTAAATTCGCTGAGAGCGTATTTGAAAGGGGTTCGCCTTTTGGAGCAATAGCGACTTGTTGTGGCTCTTCTTGTTTTCTGACAATGGTTTCAGGGCATTGTGCTTCAACTTGGCTGTCCATTTCCATACCACCGCAATCTTTCCATTTCAATCCACTGGGACCGTAGTAAATGGCATACAGAATGCGATCTTGCAGCTGTTTCGGTTGAACGATTTCACTGAATCCTTCGAGTTCCAACGAAGTAAGATCCTGATAAATGCTGGTCCAAGGGAACTTTGGCAGCTCGGTCACGTATGTTTCCCACGAATTTCCCAGCTTAAAGCCAAGCGCACTGCATACACTCTCGGCGGTTTTTAGGACGAGATTCAGATCAATGTTTTCGACCACATCATCTCGGAAATAAAACCAAGCATCTTCGCTATCAATCATCAGGCAGGAGTGCTGTCTTTGACTTGGGTGGTGAATAGCGCAACCGTTACAGCGATTTAGTTTTTCCACTGCACGAAAAAACGCCTTTGCGCACATCAAATGTGTGGTCAAAGACTGTCAAAGGCCGCCTTTGATTACCTTTGATTCGAATCACAGGTGACAAAGGCCGCATTTGATTCACGGTGGAGTCAAATTTGTTTCGAATCAAAGATATCATATATTTGATTCACCTTTGATGCGCGTCATAGGCAGAGTCAAAGTTGTTTGATTTAAATTTGACGCGCGTCAAAGGTAGGGTTAAAGTTGTTAATACATTTGAACTCACTTTTGATTCGAGTCAAAGGTATATGCAAAGGCGTCACATATTTGATGCGCATCCAGGGGCGCATCAAATGTGTTCTCAAAAATGTTATTATATTTGACCTCATCTTTGACACGGATCAAAAAAAGAGCAAATCCAATTTTTCGTGCAGTGTTCTTCTTGGATAAGTGCGTCAAACAACGCAGCGTAAGTGAGCTGGAACACATGACCAACAAGACTTGCTATCTTCTGCATTTGGATTTGTTCCACTTCGTCTACTGTCAGAAGAGGTTTAGGGGTCGATTCGACTTGAACGTTTGGAACCATCCTTGCGAAATATAGCAGCGATAAAATAATCTTTACTCTAGTTGAATGATAACGCTTTCAAATTTTGCGCTGTTTTTATTAACTCTAACAATAGAGTCTTGACTATCCAATCAGGGTGGGAATAGAGCGGGCAAGTCTGGGCATGTCTATTGTTTCCTTTGTATTAGAGTGACGCTCATTAGTAAACCTCGACACTTAATATTATGCAGGAAGACACTTAATTAGTATGGAGGAAGACAGTTATTAGTATGCAGGAACGCATTTTTTCCCTAGGTTATAACAATAGGTGACGTCATTACCTCGACACTTATGCATATCAATGATTTACCTCGACACCTCGACCTTACCTCGACACTAACCCGGCTAATTCCACTCATAACCTACTACTCAGGACATTTGATGTATTTGATATGATCCCTTTCAGAGTAGTGTGGATGCTCTATCACTGACCTACAGGAGACTCTTGGGAGCAAAGCCATTAAACTACAGTCGAACCTGTATATAACGGCCCTGTATTAAGCGGCCACCCTCTATTAAGCGGCCAGTTTTTAAAGTCCCGATTGTTTGCTCATACAAACACTGTATTTGTTACCTGTATTAGGCGGCCACCTCTATTAAGCGGCCGCGGCCACCCTGTAGCAGTCCTATGTTTGTCTTTCTTTGTTATTTTTACCTGTATTAAGCGGCCACCCTTGAATGGAAACTAAGCCATGTTATTTTATGCGGTATCTTATTGTGTTTAAAATGCGATCCAGCATCACTATATAGAAATAACATGTACAAAGCTACCGTAAGCTGATACTCGGCCGTTTAATATAGTTAACGCTTTTCAGATATCCGCAATGTGCTGAAGCACAGTACCATATCACAAACGCTAAAAAAGGGTTTGTTTTGAATATGCTTCACTCTTTAGCAACACATTCCTCTTTAATTAACTTGTTCTTCAGCCATGTGACATTGACCATTGAGCGTAACAACTATGAAATGACGGAATGAGATATTTTGTTGTGAACTGTAAGTCATAGAAATAGAGCACTGTATACCGTAGGAGAGTAGAGGACAATTTATTGTATAGTACTTTTACACAATGTTACATGGCACTGAACTTTGTTTAAAGTATTGATCACTTGAAAGAGTGTTGATTGTCCTATTGTTTCCTTGCATGAAGTGTTTTTGTATGATATGCCATTAAAATTGACATTAGACCACGCCCAGTGAGTATTTTTAGTGATCCTGTATTAAGCGGCCAGTTACTCAAGTCCCGAGGGTGGCCGTTATATACAGGTTCGACTGTACATTCATAACTATTATAAGATGGGTGTGAGGGGGGAGTTACTAGATATTTTCATTTGCCATGGTATGTCATATCGTTTTGGTGTGAAATGAGAAACTGTCTGTTTCCTTCCCCATGAAATGTAACTTGCCGTGATTGCCGCTTAAGAGTGGTTTCCAATATTATTACCTGGGAAGTGAGAATTAAGTATAGAAGGGTCCAGAACCACTAGCACTTTTCACTAAAAGTAAAACCATCAGTTTTCTCATGATAGTTAAGAACCTTTTTTAATGGCTATGGCATCACACTTCATGACAAATCTTAACCCTAAAAATGAATAACAAAGTTATGTTTAAGATTGATGAGGGTACTACTTACTCTTTGCCAGGTAAGTCTATGTCATCTGCCTGCCTGGTTCAAAAAACTTCAAAACAGTATCGCACGTGGTACCATCGCTTTGCCACCTTCAGCCAAACATACACCTCGCACTTCTCGTTTTTATCTCCTACCGGCCCAACCTGACCCTGGTCGACCCATAGTTTCTGCCTGCAGTTACCCTACAGAAAATATTTCAGCCTTTCTGGATCAGTGAAGTCCTGGCTCCTTCTGTCACAACTCTTTCCAACTATGCTAAGGACACCAACCATGCACTTCATCTATTTGACTCTTTTAGATTTTATACTACTGATCCTGGACATCGCTTTCTGTTCACCATGGACGTTCAGCCCCTGTACAAAGTTATTACTAACGACTGTGGACTGCAAGCATTGACCTATATCTTGGATGAGCGCGACATCAAAGAACCCTCCACGTGTACGCTTACAAGACTCGCTGAACTGATACTCACCTTGAACTCCTTCTCCTTTAACAACGAATACTATCATCAAATTGGTGGGGTTGCACTTGGGAAGCAAAATGGGGCCAAACTATGCCTACTTATTCGTTGGTTATGTGGAAAAGCAAATCCGTGACAATACACAGGCCTGACACCACAGTTACACAAGAGATACATAGACAACATTGTTGGAGCAGCGTCATGTAAAAGGGAGGAACTCGAAGCTTTTATTGACTTCATTTCAAACTTCCATCCAGCACTACAATTTACATCCACTATCACCGAAACAGAACTACCGTTTTTGGGCATTAACCTACACATGTCTGATGATAAGATTCAAACCTCCGTCTACTACAAGGAAACAGATACTCACAACTACCTCCATTTCTCTTCTCTTCTTGCCATCCTGGTCACTGCATACGTGCTAATGATTCTAAACGCCCGTTTCTCCGCCTGCGTCGACTCTGCTCCAAGGATGGTGACTTCCACATGAGATCTAGGAAGATGCTTAGATTCTTCTCACCACGTGGTTATCCTTGTACTTCCCTTGAAAACGATCTACGGAGGGTAGCAACTATTAACCGTCCTGATGCCATACGCTCGTCTGAGCAGAATGACGGAACCGTTGATAGAGTACCTCTGGTTCTCACATACCACCCGTTTAACACCCAAATCAAACGGTTTCTACTTCGGAACATCCACATTCTGTCAACCGATCAGGAAACGCGAGATATCTTCCCACAACTGTCTTTCGTGGCATACAAACGCGACCTCAACCTAAGAAACATGCTTCTACACTCTTATGACCACTCCTCCACTGAGCAGTATTGATCGCGTGCGTGTCAACGCCCCCGTTGCCATACTTGCCAGTACATCAGCCCTGACACCGAGACACGAGGCCCTCACTATTCTTTTTCTGTCCGTGGCCATTTCACCTGCCAGTCGAGTAATCTTGTGTACTGCATATCCTATAATCGATGCCCCACTATTCTTTACGTTGGTTAAACCGGGCGGAGCCTCAGGAGTTGTTTTAGAGAACACTTACGTAATATCCGCAACAACACTGCCGGGTGCCCCGTGGCCCAACATGTCAACTCCACGGGTCACAGTATTTCAGGTATCCGGGTGAGGGATATGCAGTTATGCTGCAATGAAACAAACCGCCAGCGCAAGCAGCGTAAAATGAGCCAGATGGACTTAACATAAATTTTTAGGTATATTTGAATTGTAACTTATAATGCATGTGTACTACTATTCATATGCGTGCGTGTGTCCGGTAGCGTATTTCAACAGTTTTCTCCACACTGAAGAAGGGTTATATACTCGAAACGACTATGTTTTCCTCACACTTAGGCGGTGCATAGATGACTGGATGGTTGATATTGATGTTTTTTTTTTAACAGTGGAGTTACGCTCTCGAGTGAAAACATAGTAGACGCGAAAGATAAGAATATATTATAGATTTTTATTCACTTAGTGGCATCTATTCTGGGAGAAAAAAAAAAGGAAGAAGAAGAAGAAGAAAATCCGCCCGAGTTTTCCAGGCGTGAGTCGAACCCAGCCATGAATTTACTGAATTCTAATTTGGCAAGTCCAAAGCGACAAAACGTTGAGACATGCCGGATGTTTTACAGAGCTGGATCAGTAAAATACTTCAGATGATAAATTATGGACGGCAAGACTGATCCTTACGGTAGTAAAAAAGACAAAAATTAACAAAAAAGTTGGATACAGTACTGAAACTGAAAAAATATATGTATACAATTATCGACCGTTATGACCTTCCGATCACTAGTTCACTTGCTCTACCACTAAGCTGCAGGAGACTCGTGGATGGATTTTGGAGGCCTGTCGTGCGTTTCTCAAGAAAACATGGCAGTTATGCACAGGTGGCGACCGGCGTCAGAAAGCTGGCAAAGGCCCGAGAAAGGTGATTGAAGGGATCGAGCAGCGCTGAGTCACAAAGGAGCAACCAACCTCCCCTTTAGCTCAGTGGTAGAGCATCCGAACTAGTAATCGAAAGGTCGTAAGACTCCTGGTAGCTGCTGATAGGAGCACTCGGATTTCCTTTTTCCGAGTTTGCCTTGCCATGCACTCACTGAAAAATACCTGACTCGTCCCCAGTCGCCTCTGTGACCGAAGGGATCGGGAGGGGTGAGTAGACTGAGAGACGGCTGGGTACGAGTCAGGAAAAAAAACTACATTCTCAACCTTGAAATGCGGGCTACAGGTGAGAATGAACAAGTTTTATACGCACGGTTAAGGTGACGTCCTCTGCACTCTTGAGGCCAGGGGTAGTCGTTCCAGATAAAATACACACAAACGCCCGAAAGCCAGGTGTTTTCAGTCTACGTCCTGGTGCATTGAGAGCAGACTCATAGAACATGGAGCGAGGGTAAAAAATGACTGATCCACTGAGGGTTGCTGGATTGGGGCTACTCCTCAAACCATCCGTGTGGTCTGAATCTTAATAGGGGAAGATTTTAAGGGTTGCATCTAAAATAGCCCGGGGGACCACAGAGTTTACTCCACACAGTGGTCTATACCAGGAGATACCACCCCAAAGGGGTTCCTTTTTACCATCCTAGTATTGAAAGGGTTTAGCAAATTTCAGAAATCAGTTAGCATTTCGCCGGAAGGGTCGCAAAACTAGACTGTGAACCGAAGGGGTGGCAAATAAATACACATACAAGAAAAAGGCAGCAAAAAAACTGAGCAGAAATTTCTGGTAGGATTACGCGGAGGCAAACTTAAGATAAGTGTGAATAGTTGTGCACTATATATCAAATAACATAGGAGGCATTCTTCTATCTTTGGCATATCTTTGAATACTGCTATTTCAATTAACGTTGTCGGATCAAAGTATAAAGCTATAAGACAAGACCTCAAGATTCTGCGGATTTTTTTGTGAACTGAATTAAGTTCATCAAAATCAGCTATGCCTCGCCTGTCCAGTGAAGATGTACGATGTTAGGATATCAAATGGATGACTGAGGTGGCAGCCTCCTTGAAGATGACTTTAAGCTTTGATCCGACAACGTTAATTGAAATAGCTGTATATGTAAAAGAAAGGGAAGCAACTTTTTTTCGTCTTTAATATGTTTATTAATGGAGTACCAGTTCAGTAAAGCGTTTGAATGAGAAAGGCGACGGTTGAGACGGGGGTTGAACCTCCAAACTGAGCGCAACGTCCTCGACCCTGTGAGACTTTATTGAGTACCTTCTCGCCGCCTTGTTTGCAGAAAATGGGCTCCTCGATTGGCGAAAAGGTTAAGGAATGAACGAAGAAGTAGATTATGATAGACAATGAAACTATACTATAGGCATGAAAACATCCTCACGGCAGAAAGAAAGCTTATCAGATCAGCAACAATCTGAAGTATTCAAAGACAAGAAACGCATTATAAACATAGAAGACACAGAAGATTTGGGATAACTCAGAAGAGCGGCCTTTTCCAGGTACACATAAAAAGAATCTACTGTATAGCTGGCCTAAACGATGGGCCCAGTTATCCCATAGGACACCCAGTGTCATTAGTCTTTCGGGAAAATTAGAACTGAAGGCTTCTTGCAAGTAAGTCTTCTCACCAAATTGTTGAGGCTCACCAGGAGCCCGGCTAATGGGCTCCTGCATTCACATAGTAATTTGTATAGCGGATTAGACTGTTACAGGGGTTTTCAATTGAGTGTAGTAAAAAAAAAAACCCAAGTAAACCAATCACCACCGCAGAGTGACATAAACAGCAAAATGAACCAATCAGAATTCGAAGCAAATGCATGCAACCATAAGTCTCAAGCGCGGGAAAATGCCTGCGACCAAAACAGGATTGGTTTTCTTTGTTAAAATATGATAAGCTGTGGATTGCAGTGTAATGAACGAATTGAATTTTTGAATTCTTCACAGAAGGTTGATGGTTCAAGCCTGATCTCTTCGTGCACTGTAAAAGTGAAGTAAAGTAAAGTATGTTTCAATTAATCTATTTTGAATCTGATCTAAAAGGAGGTAAAATGTTTGGATTTTAAAATATAGAAACTTTTTCAAAACTATTGTTTTTTTCGCAATCTTTTGTTGCCTTCCCCAGAGTTTTCGATTGAGCAAGCCAAGTAATTTATTTAATGTTAATACACGGGGAGTGCTTGCACAATCTCCCGAGCCAGAGGCTCATGATAAAGTGCTTGACAATGATCTGTGTCGTGTTTCTTTGGACAGGTCTGGATGCAAACTGTTGGTAAATCTATGGAAAAGTATTGAGGCTAACTCTGCGATTGGCTAACATCCTTAAAGCAGACGCGATTCTCTCTCAGACGGTTTGAGTTAAAGCGCTGTTATTTTTTTCAGTTGAGTAAAACTGATTTTGTAGAGGCGATCACTCCAAAACCAAGTACACAGCTGCTTTGTTGCCGATAACATACGACAACTTGCAAATCCGGGTATGAGTGTCCTGAACGGGAGGGGGAGGGGGAAGGGGTAAAAATCCCATTTCCTAATCCCAACCACTTTCCTAATATTCCAGCTTCCGGCCCAACTTTTGCTCCAGTCCCTATTCCCAGAGCTTTAAATCTCATTTTTTCCAGGGAAGAGGAGGTTAAACCCTATTTCCATTTTACCCCTTCTCTGGATCCGCATTTATTATTCTCAACTGTTTTCAATACGAAGGTAAACTATATATAAAATTTAATATTGCACCTGCACGTTCTTAAAATCTTGACCTTTCTCAGGCTCAACGCGCGTGCCGGACAAAAAGGGTTTTTTTTAAACGTAAAGTAGAACACGTAGGCGAGAATACATTTGGCACAATAATGGCACAGATCCAAGAATGCGGTTTATTTCCTAGACACGACAAATCTGATAAGAAATACAGTTGAGGATCGATACTGCCAACTGCCAGAGCTTCAATCTTGGAGGTTGGATGACGCTTGAAAGGGAGAGGAGTGCCTGAAGTGAAAATGTTTCAGCAGTCCTAGCCATTTTTGTGTAATTGCGCTTTAAAGGACGTTCCTAGATGCGCCACTGATATGAAGGGATAGACAGTTTGAGAATTTAATACTAATTAATCTGTTATCACAGATAAGGAACTGCAGTAAGACGAGAGATACCAGAATCCTCGCTTGTCGAGGTGAAACTAGCGTGATTTTGCTTGAGCCATGGCCAAATGGATCTTATGCGTGGGATCATGCTATATCACCTAAAATGCTATTCAATATACCCGATTTTAAGAGATAGCGAATTTGAATTTTCATTTTCGAATAATAATAATAATAATAATAATAATAATAATAATAATAATAATAATAATAATAATAATAATAATAATAATAATAATAATAATAATAATAATAATAATAATAATAATAATAATAATAATAACAAAAAACCCCTGATGACGCACGTCAAAAATTTTCACCGGATTTCTAGACGCACGCAGGCCTTGGCACGCAAGGTCACGCAAAAAAGAATATGCGCTAAAAAAGCGTTCAACTTTTCCCGTAATTATCCGTTAGAGAAAAGAGACAGTATTGACCGAGATGAAACGTGTTTTTCAAACGTTCCATCCATAAGGTATACCGGCCTTGTTGTTAAGAAGTCAGTATTGCCTTCATTAAGAGCGATAATGAACAATAGTATCGTTGTCTTATCGGTATGTTTCATGAGACATTTTTCTCAAGGAGGGACTGAACTGCAATAAATTCAATCGGTATGAAAGTAAGCAAACGGTAGATTTGTGAGCCTTGAAAAAAAGCGCTGAGCCACTCACGATGTATAAAGTAGGGAAACACTTCCAAATTAAAAGTCTTAAAGGTTTGACTTTCATTGTTTGGGAAACAATTGATTGTTTATTATGGTTCAGTGATTTAAAGAACATTAGTGCATGCAAGGTTCAAAGTACAAAATTCGTCAAATTTTTGAAAATTATAAAAAAAACTAAACAAACATTAGCACACGAAATTACAGACGACGCTTTCCATCCATATAAAATCACTTACTAAATGTTCAAGTATTTTATGCGTCCTTGGAGGGTTTCAAGCCTCACGCGAGGCTCGTAGCGACAATTCCGTGGCCTCGCGTCAACAACACCAATACCTACGTAACCTTCGCATAAAACAATGCCTACTTCCGCAGATCATGACAACATACTGAAACCGAAAGTTAGAACTAAACTTTGACAGCACTTTTCTCATGAATTAAATACTGATTCATTACCTGCTGACACAGCGGTAATTGCAAAATTATTTTTGTGAAATAACATATAGGTTCAAGGGGAAAGCGAGTTTCATTTATATTGCTTAAGACATTATGCAATGTAGATGAACAATGGGTGAAGATGGTATTGTATTCAATTACACATTTGATTCCTGTTTGTTTTTACTGAACGCTACGGAACTGTGCAGAAACATGTTTATAGCAAGGAGAACCTTCGTGTGAATTGCTAGGTGCAATTTTTTTTTTTTGAGGGTTTCAAAGTTCATTTGCTGAAGTAGGCTTTTTACTGCATTGCATGTCATAGCAACTAATAAGGCAACAGGGAAAATTTTTTTTGCAATAAAAATAGTAACGCAAGCGGATTGGCCAATCGGACAAAAAATCCGTGACGTCATGATATTTGCACATGTTAGTTGATGCGATAAAAGGAAAATTACTCTCTCCAGTTCGTGGTTTTCCGACGACGGTGGAAGGTTAACCCCTCGTTGTTTTTGTGTAGATTTGCACCGATCTCATCCATCTAGAGCCCTAACGAGGGGTTGAGAGAGATCTCAGCGGTTTTCACTGTCAATAGGAGGGCCCGAACGCCTTTAATACAAGAAGCACTTTGGTTAAGCTCTTCATTACTGATATCGACTCATTGAAAATGATTCCTGATTCACGTTTAATACCTGGTGAAGTTAAGGCCTTGGTGTTTGACTGCGATGGGACCCTTGTAGATACGATGCCGATCCACTGGAAAGCATGGTGTAAAATCTGTACGGAAACTGGCCTCGTCTTTCGCAAAACGGACTTCTATACTTTAGCTGGCGTGCCAGGGAAAAAAATTATCCATGTGTTAGCCAACCAGCAAGGAATCCTACTTGATCCGTTCGCTATTTATGACAGGAAAAGAAAATACTTCTTAGATGGCTTAACCTCTGTCACAGCTATTCAGTGTGTTGTGCGATTCGCTCAGGAGGCTCATAAACTGGGAATTCCAACTGCTGTAGCTTCGGGAAGTTCGCGCGCCCAGGTTCAGAAAGGTACAACAAATACTGCATTTATATTGTATCATTACCAGCTAATAGAGGGCAGAATAGAGGCCTTGAAACTTATTCAGACAAACTTTTAATAATATACTTCGCCGAATGTGATATTGATTGTGTTTCCAACCGTTGGGAGTTTTATTTCAACCAGCGATTCGTTATGTTCTTCAACAAATCGATGTCAAAATATATTTCAGGTGGATTGTTTGTTCGCGCCCCAGCCGACGCCCCCAGCATACCCCTAACGTGGATTGTTGTTTTGTATATAATATATCGTGGTTCTCGTTTACATGTGCTATATAATTATTATAAAGTTCTTTGGTAAGTTACTTTTAGGAAAGAATGGCTTCTAGCATGTTCTACTGCTCATCACGAAGAGAAATTTCTTCTACTGAATTATCAGTTCAAAGTCCACGCGAATACAATAGTTTTTTTCGTGTTTACATTCGAACGGAAATTTTCCATTTATTCCGGTAACGAAATTGAAAATAATTGAAGGGAACTTTCTCTTCGCTTGATGTACGTTAAACTCGGAAGGTTATGTCTTTTCTGGGGCTTAAACCGACCATATACATTTTTCGCGGACATGTTAATTTTAGCGGAATTTTACGGAGGAGTGTTTGGGGGTGTGTGCCAATCCTGAGTTATGATTGGTCCGTTTTCCAGGTGGTGTTAGGTCTTGTTAACGATGTGGCACGTACTCTCGCACGCAGCACAAAATGTCTTAAAATTGCACCAAGAATGGGGAATATTGAGATATTTCTTATATGTAGTCCAAATTGTACTTTTACTTTGATAGTTTTGCTCAAAATTTGACGGAAATTTGATGTTTTACATGCGAAACGTAAAGTGATCGAACATTCTGACATGAATTATTCAAACCGCACAAACAGCAAGATACGAATTTATACGTCTAAAACACTTTCAATTAGTTAGCGTAAACCCTTTTTAAGAATACTTATGTTCTTCAGAATGTAAAGAGAGACATCAAGCAATAATATAAGATGATAGATTGAAGAACTCAAGTTATTAGCTTTGATAAACACAGTGGAGTTAAAATACGTCGTGGTATAAATGTCACCAGGTCATTGCATGAAAATATTTGAAGGGTTCAAGTTGAGATTTGTGTTTGTTTGCTAATTTCAGCCCTCAAGCTAGCTGGGATTGATCACTTATTCGATGTAGTTCTGGGCAACGAAGATTACAAGGAACACAAACCTAAACCAGACGCCTTCATCACAGCTGCTAGTCGACTAGGGGTGAATCCTAAAGATTGTTGGGGTTTTGAAGACACGTAAGTTCAACTTTGTGATCAATACTCATTCTTTTTTCTTAATTGTTATTGTTTGTTTTTATAAAACTCATTTCAATCTTCTTAATAACCTTGGGCATCCTGGAGTTTTTATGTTGAACTTTATTGTGATGCTAAAGTTTCAGCCAAGTTATTCATACCAGAATTAACCAAAAACACCAAAACATCAAACACTAGGAACTTTTTTTGAGTTGATATAATGTTGTGTTAAGGAAATAAAGATCTGAAAAGTATACGAAATCAGAGCTAATATTAAAAACGTCGGCAAACGTCAAATTACTCAGCAATATTTTGATTGTACTTCTATTGTAAGGGCATGAATATTTACAGCACATTCAAGCATTCATTTGCATGTCTAATTGTTTTTATAGGGACATTGGTCTTGAGGCAATAAGGCAAGCAGGATTTCTTAGAATTACAGATGTGCGGCAAATGGAAGGGTACCCCATTAGAACTGATGAGAATGGACGAGAGATAACTCATGCTACCCCAGCATTTCACAGCCATAGATATCGTGCCTTCACTATGTAGAATTAAAATGTGTAGTTGACTTCTAACCTGTTCTTTATGGTTCAGTGCAAATCCAATGTGGTGACAAAGGGTTTTTTGAAGTTATTTTGGTAGGATGCAAATTAACTCATATCTATTATTATTTTAAGCTTAGTTGGCAACTGTTTAGAAAGAAAACTATTTTTTGTGTCAGCATGGGTTTGAATGTGAAAGTCTAAATGGTAATTGGTGTCTAAGTACTGTTTTCAAAATCTTTAAACAAAAGTGATCCACTATTTCAAGGGAAGAGGATCACACATAGAGGTATGTTAACTTGTTTAAAGAAATATTGGTTTTTTTTTTCAGTTTACTAGACAGTTTAAAAATTTGGGGGTAGTTTGTTATGAAATTTACATAAATTTGGGTTTTGTGGGGGAGTTTTGAAACAACAAATTGTTGGTGGGGTGTATATTTTTTAAATGACAAACCGGTTTCAAGAATAATTCTGAAAAATGCATTATTTCAGGGTTGGAGTTGGTAACCTGTGCACCAAGAGTTTTGTCCAGGGAAACAGCATGCAATGATTAAACTGTGAATTGCAGTGGTGAAGTCATTTTGTCACCATATTGGGTTTGCACTGACTTCTCTAGTTAATGCTTTTGTATCCATACATTGTACATAAAATAGTGAGCAAAACCATACCAAATGCAATTTTTTGGACTATTTCTAAGTTTTGGTTTCAAATGATGTGGGCAGATTACGGGGAGAAATTTTTAATTTTGTAGTTAAGTTATATTTAAATGAATTATACCCAAATTTTCTTGGGACACTGATGGTTAGAATAATCTTCTTATTGGCAGATCTGGAATGACCATAATTTTAGATCAAATAGAAATTAAGACAACCGTGGAAAGGTTGCTAAGAAGGGATATATAATATATATATTATATATATGGTATATTATATATATTATATATATTGACAAAGCCATTTGATTTTCACGCACATACTACATGTTATATACCAACAATGGAAGAGTTTTGTTGGTCAGGTTAGAAGGATTAAGGGCCATTTCCTGAAAGGCCCTTGTCATACTTAGCAGGATATAAGTCTAAAAACAAACAAACAAACAAAAAAACTTAATGCTGACCTGTCACAAGGAACAAACATTTTAAAGCTGCATTACTTCAGAAAGACTCGTACAAAAACACAGCAAATGAACATGCCAAGATGATAAATTCTGACATGCAGTTATGAGTAATATAATGAGGTCAGAAGAATATTATTTAAGATAGCAACAAAAGAGGAAGGAAACATGCAAAATAACATAGAGTTGTACATATTTAAAGCATTCAAACAACGCTTATACAAATGCTCCTTGAAGTTATTATTGTTAAGCTATGACTTAACTGGGAGTATTTTATTATTGAGATAAAAAAAAAAAATAAATAAATAAAGGAAAATGGATACGGTCAGTACCCTGCGTGGATTTATTGTGTTAGCTGTTGAGTTACTTGAAATACTTGGATCAATGCTATTTTGAGTTTTGTTCAGATATGAACAGTGCAAGGTCATGCCTGGGAAAGGGGGTCTACTTGTCCTTATCACATGAATGCTTGGCTGAAATATCCTGTATCCAATTAATAACAGATCACTGTAAACTATCCCAAAACGGATGCTGATACCCAGAATCTCTGTTATCAATATCCTGTATTCCTAGCTTGTAATTACATTATTGGCTCAAAGATTTGTTATCTGTATCCTGTTACCCTATAAAAAGATGCCTATCCCAGTTACATTCTTGGATGTGGTCCAAGGTTAAGGTGTTCGGCCTTCATAGCCCTTTCCTTGGGAGCTTGAAACGGAACAAATTCCCAGTTTTGGAGAAAATATTAAACAGCATTCATAAAAATACTGCTGAAGAATTTACAATTCCTGTAACAAAAATTAAAATATTTCCATTTGCCCCTTATCTTTGTAGTTGATTATTTAAAAAAACTCTTTCATGCAAATAAGGTCAAAGGAAAGGCAGAAACTGTTGAAACAATTGTACTAATATAATAACTGGGACTACACTTTTAAATGTTTCACAATAATAACAATAATAACAGTAATTATTACTGTTAATATCCAACGTGTTAAATCAGGGGCACCCAACAACAGTTTTCTCTTAGATCCTTTGAAACGCTAATTTTAGGCTATCTGGAGTGCCTTTAAAGTTCTGTAGGTTCATTTAAGGCCGTGCTGTAATATTTTTATCTGTTTGGTCATTCTAGGGTAACATGAGCCTTTTCAAAATTATAAGGGTATCTTTGTCTATTTCCCGAAAACCTCAGGTCTTATTTCCTTTCCCAAAATCTTAGTTGTCCTTTTTTCGGCACCCGAAAAGACATTTTTATCAATCCGAGTACACTAGGCCTTAAATTTCCCATATCACGAAAGTTCGAGGTGGAAATTCTCTTTAGAAAATTGTAGGGGAATTAAGGGCCTTCCGAACAGGCAGCAGTCCATGGTTTCAAAAGTGGATATTTTCAAAGCGCGACAAGCATTGCTACTTTTCTTTTTCAAAATTCAAGAAACTTTTGTCAGATTCCCATAATTTTATTATCACATGTTGAGGGCGTATACGAACAATTTCTGTAAATAACTTCTTTCTCCTATTCACAACTCTATTATTCATATAATTGGAAGGCAGTATGAAAAGGATATGTCCGGTAGTTCAGAATCCACGCGTCCATTCCAAATTCCTTGACAACCAAAGTGCGTGACGGTCAACACGGTTCCATTCATTCAAGCATGAGAACGTTCATGCACCAGAAAATTCATTCCACTTATCATGGCCCAGTTTGGATAATTTCGTACCCAAGACAAGACAGGGGGCATTCTAGATATGCTTGACGGCATATTAACCTCGTAAATAACAAGATAAGAAATGGAATCAGCTGAGTTCGAAGCCAACTAACAAGTCGCGCGGCCAACACGAGGTTTTAATACGAACGTGAACTTTCTCCGAGGCGCTGTTCTGGAATCACTAAGTCACAGCTGTTTCTACAAACTAGAAGGTTTCGTTTTCCAGCGTTATTGAGCTGAAATATCGTGCCATCGAGAGCAACTTTAGCTCATTTGGTCGCTTGTTCAAAATAAGCTTAAGCTTAACTTTTGGCGGGAAGGCTTTGTTTATATACGCCTAGAATGCCGTTACCACTGGAAGCAAAAGCTCTGATCTTTGATTGTGATGGGACATTACTGGATACAATGCCGCTACACTGGAGTGCTTGGTGTGCTATTTGCAGTGAGACTGGTTTGAAATTTAACAAAGAAAGTTTTTACGCTTTGGCAGGAGTTCCGGGAAGGGAGATCATTCGCGAACTAGCAAACAAGCAAGGGATTGTCTTAGATCCTATTGAAGTATACGCTAGAAAAAGGGCTTTCTTTCTAAAAGGATTGCCTTCCATCAAAGTTATACCATGTGTTGTTCGATTTGCATTGGAAGCTCGGCGAATCGGGATTCCGACAGCTGTAGCATCTGGAAGTTCTCGCAGTCAAGTTGAGAAAGGTATATACATTGCTATATAGTCTATATGCTTTACTAATTTCAGTATATTACTTGTGTTGTAAAAAGTACCGTTGTTAGTGTTTGTTTAACTAAGCTTAAATAATCCCTAGTTAGTTCCTCTGAGTTTTTGATTTCCTTTATTCATCAATGCTGTTAAGCGCGGGTCAAAGTCCATTTCTTTATATTCAGTAAACTAAAAAAAAGAATGGGCGCTCTTTGACCCTTGGATTCTAAGAACGAATTTATTGTCCTGTCATTTAAGCTTTTTGATGCCTTTTATTACTGTGAACATCTTAAATTTTACTAACCTACTTCTACAGTCCCACTCTCTCTGTAATCGTGTATACAGGAGTGTCTCAAACATTTTGTGAGAACTAAGGAAAAATTTATAAATATTCATAAAGTTCATGCAATTAGCGGTAGAGAATCAATATAATTATTATTTTGTTCTTAATTTTGTTTCACAGCATTGTCAGAAACCGGCATTCGTGACTTGTTTGATGTAATTATTGGAAATGAAGACTATGAGAATGCCAAACCGAGCCCTGATGCCTTTCTGACAGCTGCCAATAGACTGGGTGTGTCACCTAAAGACTGCTGGGCATTTGAAGACTCGTAAGTGCAGTGTCTTGTTTCAACAACATAATCAAATGAAACCGGATTATACTATTTACAATAAGGTCTGTTGTTCCTTAGATAATTGTCTCTGTAAGTGATTGAAATCATTCTTGTAAACAGAAATTATGAAATCAAGTATGGTTAATAGGCCATTTTACAGTTGTGTGCTTAGTGACCTGGTCTTGCATTGGAAGTGAGGCTGGGGGTGACCTTGTTTTGATACAGACTCCACTGCTTTTCATATGTAAATGCAAACTAGTTAGCATAAGAACAGTATGAACTACATATGAAAAGCAGTGAGGTTTGTATCAAAACAAGGTCACCCCCAGCCTTGCTTCCAATCCAAGGCCAGGTCACCAAGCACACAACTGTAAAATGGGCTATTATTCAGTCACACTTGGTGCTTAGTGACCTGGCCTTTGAGTGGGAATGAGGTTGAAGTTGACTTTGACCTTAGTCCTTTTCATATGAAATTCTCAAACTCATTAATAATTCATCAAGAGAGGTTTGAATATGTGTTCCTAATTACCATAACATTTTGCCAACTTTAGCCTTGAATTTCTCCAAGAAAAGAAGCCATTTCAAACGCTCGAAAGTGTGTTTCATCAGATATCCAAACACCTCAAAGTCGTTTAAAAAAATTCTGCTGCACCTTGTTTTTTCAACCTACTTCTCAGTGTTTGGATATCTGATGAAACACGCTTTCTCATGTTTGATATATTACATGAAAACTAGTTAGCATAAGAACAACCTGAATTTCATATGAAAAGCAGTGAGGTTTGTATCAAAATAAAGTCAACTTTAGCCTTGCTTCTACTCAAAGGCTAAGTCACCAAGTATGTAACTGTAAAATGGACTATTCTGATATAAAACTGCCAAACACTAAAGAGTAGAAAAACAAACAAACAAACAAGAAACAACAACAGCAACAACAACAACAAAACATAAGAAAAAAACATTGGGCATAACAAATGGCCAAGGGGTGAGAAAATCCATCTGGTATGAGATCCAGATGCAGAAACGTTATTATCTTTGAACAAGTTAAATATTTGTACACCATTCTGAAATGGTCAAAATAATTTATTATGCAAACATTTTCTGGTATGGCCAAACCTATGGAGTAAACCCCTCCACCCCCCATCCTGGTGCAGCTCCAATGAAATGCAAGTGGTCCAGATCAATGATTTCATTTGTCTAGACCAAATGTAGAGCAGGAAATTAAATTAATCCTCTAGAATGGTGTGGGGTATTGACAAAGCATCAACTCTTTTTTCTTTATTTCCACACAAGAAAATGAAAAATTGAAAGAACATCACTTATTGTAGAGGAAAACGTTTCTTATCATTAGTGTTCTTTAGCTTAGCTCAAGACGACATTGTCTTCATTTTACAACATCAGGCCTTTCTTTACTTCACAGAGATATTGGCATAGAAGCTATCAAGAGAGCTGGTTTTGCAAAATTTGTGGATGTACGACATTTAGAAGGTTATCCTGATGGTGGCAGACTGGAATGTAAGGGGTGAACAGAGAGCCTGTTATACACAGCAAAGAGATGCCTTGTCCATACAAAATGACACAAAACCAACTTCTTTGCAGAGCGGTTGATATGGGGAGATGCTCAGCCTACTTGAGTCTTGCAAAGGCACCAAAGGCTCCTGTTAAGTCTTGCAGAAAGTGAAACAGCAACATTTGGCATCTTACATTTTCATCACAATACAAGATGGAACTCATGTTTGCTAACACCGGCCTTATAAAAATACATATTGCATTACCCATGACAATTCAATTCCACATAGACTTGCTACAAGGTGACTCTATGGAGTCAAAAGTGAGCATTGAGTACCTGGGTTACAAGAAAATGGACTTTGAGAAAGTCTAGAATGATTCTGACTAATACATGTAGAGATGTAATTTACATGTTTTAAGTCCAGTTCAACTGAAGACAGTGTTACTGTTTAATGCCTACAAGTTATTACCATTTCAAAATTCTTATATTTACTCTTGCATGAAGCATCTTTGGAAAAAAGAATACCTCTTGTAGTCAATGGGTTTTTTTCCATGAAATTCATGGTTATTAAAAGTGTATAAGATTTGCTAAATCATGATTATTTAAACCCAGGGTTATTTTTGTATGTCTTTGTAGCTTTTAGATTTGTATCAGCTTTCAAAGTGTTTTTTCACGTTATTGTGCTGCATCTGATTAGCTTATATTTTGATCAAACAATAGTAAAAACCAGCATAAGATGTTGAAAATTTGTCAAAACATTTTGGGTAAATTTAATAATTTTATTATATTGTTTGTAATATGTAAAACAATTTAATAATAAGTTTTTATTTATTTATCATTTATTATTTATTTATCAAACAAGTGCTCACTAAGCTGGATATGGTAAATTCACAAGTTAGAAGTATTTTAAAGAGGTAGATTTTATTCTGCTAAACAGTGTATATTATGCATATTATTACCTTAATAATGATTATTAAGCATCTTGTAATGTTACTCAGTGAATTTGTAAATAATAAATGCTGTATGTAATTTATATTTCCGTGGTTAATAAGTACTGATTATCGTAATGTAATTCATTGCTATAAGTACAGCACTGCTTTCATTCAAGATGGCATTTTATTTATAATGCTGTCATGCATACATGCAAAAACTCGCAATCTCCAGTAATGATGGAGAAATTTAAAATAATAAATTACACCATTCTCTAACACACATTGAGTTTGCCATTCTGTCAGCAGTTTTTTGATATGTAGGATGTAGATGGTTTGCA
This sequence comes from Pavona decussata, assembly GCF_977016875.1. Taxonomy (NCBI): domain Eukaryota; kingdom Metazoa; phylum Cnidaria; class Anthozoa; order Scleractinia; family Agariciidae; genus Pavona; species Pavona decussata. The sequence continues at coordinate 1,177,479 of NW_028145461.1, forward strand.
ATCACAGAAAGTACCTAGAGCAGTACACTTCAAAATTCACCATTTTACTAAATGGTCATGTAGTTCAGTGGTAATTTTTAAGTGCAATTTCAATCGCCTGAGTGTGTAAACCACTGTGATTTTTCCTGCGATGTTATAGTGCTCAGTGTAATTCTGATTTCATTGTAATGGGAGCATATAGCACGTGCTGATCAAAGGCTGCTTTGAGGGCCCACAGAGAAGGGACCTTTGATGTGTTTCATTGTTGTAATCACATGTTACCTGGCTGTTATCACAAGAAAATCAAACCCATATAGCTAATAAATAATATTGCTCTAAAACTGCAGTGAAAATCACCAGTGGTTTATGTAATATAATATAAAACACAAGGAAGAATGTTTCATCCGATTTCCAAGCACCAAGAAGTGGCTTGAACGAATGAGGTACAGCCGAGTTTTTTTAAACCAACTTTGACGTGTTTGGAAATAGGAAGAAACACTTTCAAGTGTTTGATACTATAGCCTCTCAAACTATTAATAATTCTTGGAGAAATTCAAAGCACAAGTTCACCAGATTTCACGATAATTAAGATCACATAAATTTCAAGGTAATGATTTCCTTTGTTTCTCTTGATGAAATATTACATTGCGACGCACCTTACCGTGGCCACCCAACAAACCTTTTTTACAAGTTAGCCAATCAGGATATCTCCCTTCTTGTTCATAAAATACAAAACGACACGTTTTCAATAATTCGTTGTTGCGTCACTTGCCTGTTGGACTTTGCAAGGAGGCGTGACCGTTTATCAAATTCATGTATCCCGATCGGCTAACTTGTAAAAAAAATTTGTTGGGTGGCCACGGTAAGGCGTGTCGCACCGTAACAAGTTTGAGAAATACACATTCAGTAATTTGAAACTGAAAATGAAAATGCTGCTAGCATTTCAACAAAAATAACATTGCTTATGTGATGAACACAAGGTTGATTTTATTTGAATAAATTGCACTATAACACTACTCTGTTCAATTTTTGCTACAAGTATTAATTTTCAAATGGAAGCCAATTTATTCTTTAATTTGTATGCACGTAAGTTGGCTTTATTTTTGGAGTTCTGGAGATAAAGAATGTCTTTGCTGTCAATAAGCTGACACCTTTTAAAATAAATATCTCATATTAAGATAACATGTATCTCAATGTTTCTAAGCAGACACTTGTGCAGTTGGTGAAGTTTCTGAGTGGGACTTATCTGTCTGTAGATTGATAAGTGTATTGCTACTTTCTGCGAGTTCACTGATTGTAACTCGTCCGTGCTGCTTGATGAATTTGGCCACAGCCTCAAGCTCCTCTGGCGAGATGTAAATGAACTTTCCACGATCATCTGTCACACCTGAAAGATGGTTTTTGTAGAATGTTGAACTATCACTGAAGACTGTCACAGAAAAGTTCATAAATTAATGACAAAGCTAACAAGTTTCCCAAGAAGGGGGGATGAGGTACATGTGGGGGTGGAGATTCTCCCTCTGTGAACTTTTTTCTCTCCTGTTTTTTTTTTGGGGGGGGTGTGACATGGGTCTGGCTTCGAGGCACAATGCAACTAGAAACATAACTACTGAGTCTCCCCCTGAATGGTTTGCTAGTCCATCAAAGTCCTCATATTTTTGGGTTTCCTGAATGATTCACTAGTACATGTACCCAATTATAAACCTGGAAGAACAGCAATGAAAAGCAAAGTGTTCTTGTCTAAGAAAACAAAACGAAACTCAAGCCCGATGCACTAACCACTAAACCAATGTGACTCCATCAAACAAGCATGGGGCCATGCCTGAATGTCTGCTTATAGCCTGAGTATCAGGCCTTCCTAAGGGGAGGGGGGAAGAAGAGGGGGAGGGGGAGGGGAAGGGGGAGAAGAGGAAAGGAAGGCCTGACACAAAACCTTTCAGAAGTTTGTGTCGAACGTCCGAATTTTGGACGTTGGCGCTGATTGGACGAAACAAAAGGTTACGTTACACCGCCGGAAACAAAAATTATCATGATAGACTAAACAATGCAACTGTCGCATGTTTTGTATTTTGATATCAAAGGTCATTTCTGTCATTTGTGGGTTACGAGTGCTGTGTTTATCGCCTGTTGAGCAACCGTCGTTCTTATACCCGTTGAGGCATTTTATTTGGGTTTGGTACGTTTGGCTTGTTTCAGTGCGTCCGGTGACAGTACAGCCTCTCTAGTTAGGATTTGAACTGTTTAATAATATTTACCCGGCCGCCTATTTGTTGTCGTTGCTGAGATCTTGTGTTTCTTATCACGGCTATTTGTCTTTTGATTAGTTATCGCTGCGTTTTTGTCATCACTTCTTGCCGTCCTGAACTGTGAGATTTGTATTTTCCTCCTGTAATGAAGCTGTATTTAGTCGCCAATTCTGCTCAGTGGTGCTCAACAGAAAATATTTTGTTTGGAGAGTCTTTTGCAATAGAGCTGTCTGTGTAACTTCAATTCATATCTCTCACAGCGGTCATCGCTGACATAACAGTTGCATGACCGGAAGTTATTTGGATTGGCTACTATTTACGGCAAGGCGTCATGCTCATCGAGGGGGCAGAATACTCGTCTCAATGCTTTTGTGTCAGGCTTTTCTTCCCTTTTCCCCTTCCTCTCTTTCCGTCTCCCCCCCCCCCCCCCCCATGAAAAGCCTGATACTCAGGCTAGTCTGCTTATGAAAGTGTTCGCTTCTGAAAGGCCAAAAATGCAGCATTTGCATGTAGCTGGGACCTTGGGAGTGTCTATCTGAGAGAGGTGTCCATCTACATGGATTGTCTGTTTGCAGTGGTTTGATTGTATAGTGTAACTAGCTATAAACTAATTTAAAACTAAAATGTCAAGCCTGAGTAATGCATAAAATATTAATATTAACTGATATATTTAACAATTATTCCACAAGTGCGCGTTGGATATGATAGATAGCCAACAATGCACGTAGTGTAGCATATAGCGTAGCCTGGCATGTAGCACCAAGTTGGCTATAAAATCCAACAAGCGTGAGTGGAATAATTGTTTTATTAGAAAAAATCAAGAAATATCGCTAGATCTTGCTGATTTCACTTTGCAAGTACAACCAGAAAACAATTGTTTTGTTTAATGGTCGCTGTTACTCGGGCTTGGTAACATGGCTGATATACCATGGCTGCTAAGCCAATCAAATCCTAGGAATTGCATTATATGCAATGATCCAGTTTTTAACAATACCTGTTATCCTCTCCATGTCCTGTAAAGCCTGAAGTCTGTCAATTGCATCTTGTGTGCGCAGACCAAACTGACAAGCTAGTTCTTCCAGTAAAACAACTTTAGTTTGCTAAAACAGAAAAGTGGTTGTATAAACATGTTTCAGGATAAAAAAACTCCTCAATAAAAAAACACATACAGGCGTCATGTACTATGTAACATTTTATATTTTTAATTGATGATGTAATTTGTCAGTTTAAAATTGTGTACATAAACATTAATTGTTATAAAAATACTTTTTTTGTTCTCATTTAAGTTCAAACATTTTGACATTTTAGGTGCAGTGCACTTATCAGGAAACATTCTCACCATTATCATCATTATCATTAGCTAAGTTTCTCTGTTCATACTCTCAGCTCCTATAGAATTTTAATAGTCTTATAGTCTTGATCTCATATTTCAATAAGTCTGGTGCATAATTTAATAATAAATTAATAAAGTTACCTTAATATAGGTGATAAATTCCTCAAGAAGAGCTTCAGACTGAAACAAACAAAATAAACATCTTAGTGCCAATGCTAATGAAGGCCTTGGAGCAAGAGAGATGAATTTCCATTTTTGGCCTTCAAACTTTGATCCAAATCAAGTCTAGTATAGCATACAGAACACATATCATGTAAGAAACTATACTTTCCATTAAAACTTTGGCCTTTGAAACCTCCCTAGGCTTGAATAACCGCTGTTGTCTAGGAAACGAGCCTGTGCTATTCCTTGAATGTTTTTTTTTCCCTCAGGAATAGATGGAAGTCCCGTAGCCAGGAGTGAGGCAGAAACTCAACAGGATCTCCCTTCCCCTTGGAATTTCAAATGACCTTCCTTGGGAGAGGGCAACATATATTAAATCTGAAGCCTCACATTTAAATACAGTGGAACCCCGTTAATACGACCACCTTCAAGCCATGAAAATGTGGTTGTAATAACGGGGTGGTTGGATTAACGAGGTTGCAAAACTAAGATCAAAGACTCCTGTGAGCCAACTCGTGAATGCAGATGACACATAGTAATTGAAATTTAGACGGCTACGGAAACTTCCTTGAAAACTAAAAGAAATTATGTCTTTGCCCGATTATGTAACGAAAAATAACCATTCTTGTACTATAAAAATGATTGTCAAACTATTCTCCAGAGATTGAATAAGATTATTCTGATGCGCCAATTGAAAAAAAATCACGTGTTTTTTTATTCAAAGTTCATAGAAGCATGCCATGTGCAGCTACGTCATGCAAATTTGTGTCCCTGATAGTCCGGGGCTACTGGATTTTGCGATCGGGCTAGTGGATTCTGACCATCACTTGCCCGATGGGAAAGTGAAGTTTTTTGGGGAATTAAAATTACAAAATTACTGTAGGGCATTCTCTTTTTAACTTCCAGGTAGATTTGTGTTTTTCAAGCCGATCTCACAAAGGGAAATATGTTCAACAAAGTATCGCATTACATCTCATGCCCGACATAAAATGCGTGAAATTTTTCCTTTGGAGTTCAGTCCATGCAATCCTCAAGTAAAAATAATGAACTATGACAAGCTTTTGCTAAATGAGAATTATTTATCGACCGCCTCCTTTTGCTTTCCCATAAATTACCAGTTGTAAATTTCGACGTCAATGATGCGTGACATGGCACGTTCCACTTTCGCGTGAAAACCGACAAATTAAATTATTTTTAATTAAATTATTTCTAAATTAAATTATTTTTAATTCTTAAAAGAAACCGCACTTTGTAGAAAAAAACGAAAAAACCTATAACTTTGCTCGGATTCAACGAAAAATCTCCATTCTTACACTAAAATGATTGTCAAATTATTCTCTACAGAATGAATGAGAGAATTCTGATGCCTTGTGAAAAAAATTTTCACGTTTTTTTTTCCACTAATTGAATTTAAAACTCATTCATTGTGCACGCCCCAAAGTTAACGGCAAAACCGACCGACCAACCAACCAACCAACCAACCAAGTCAACAGTCAGCTATCGCTATAACTCGTTCATTGTGCTACGCGCATTCACGAGTTAAAAATGACTGGACTTTGAATTTGTTTGGGGCACAAAAAAGTGGTCGTAATAACGAGGTGGTCCTATTAATGAGGTGGTCATAAGGCGGGGTTCCACTGTATTTATTTTGAATTCCCAGGCTTGCAAAGTGCCAAATGAACAAGAAATCCATATTGGATTTGAAAGCGCCTGTCATACCCCTCCTGTAACTGCCTGATGGGGTGTGGAGGGTGAAAACTAATTTTTAGAGGGGCTTATATTGGGAATTTGGCAGCATGTTGAATATGAACTCCATTGCCTAGGTTAGGTTTTGTCCAAGCAAAACCTGGAGGTCTGGGTTAGGTGACTGACAAAATACAGAAGAAGAAGAAGAAGAAGAAGAAGAAGAAGAAGAAGAAGAAGAAGAAGAAGAAGAAGACGACGACGACGAAGAAGAAGAAGAAGAAGACGATGACGACGACGACGACGACGACGATGACGACGAAGAAGAAGAAGAAGAAGAAGAAGAAGAAGAAGAGAAAAAGAAAAAAGAAAAAAAAATGGGTATCACAAGAAGTGTTGTGGCATATGTGCCATACACTTTTAAAATAATTCCTGATACAAATGTACCTCTTCTGCAGTCTCACCAACACCTTCTTCCTCGACCGTAAACTGTTCCTTTAGCAAAAGATACTCTTCATGTTCTCTACGTTCTTGTTCCTCCTTCCTCTGGCGCTCATCCTCTGCCTGGGAAAGAAATCAGAATCAATTTAGCAAGAAAACAAACAGAATTGTCTGCAAAAACAACTTCAGTTCAGTAGCATGTCCATAAAAGTGGATATGAACACCCTGGAGTTTACTATTAAGAATATAAGCTCATGAAGTGGCAATCAATGACTCTGATGAAGGTAACCCAAGGTTGCCAAAAATTTAGTTTTGAAAAGTTTTTATAAGTTAGAAAAATTTTATTGTTTCTTAGATAAGCTCATGAATACGATTCATAGTTTATTTACTATGAAGCTGCCCAAGTAAATTGCAATAAACCAGTCCACTCAAAAATATTTCTCTAATTTCTTATCCAAATAGCACAAAGTGAGGTTACCAACCAATCTTTCTTGCGCTATCTGTCGTTGTGCCTCCAGTCTCTTCCGTTCTTCTTCTCTCAAGGCTTCACGCTGCTTCCTATCTTCTCTCTCAGCTTCCATTTGCTAAAACACAAAATGAGGATGAATCTCAGTACACACCTTTTTTTAGGTGAGACAGTGTCAAACATAACTTGTACATCTATCAACAAACTGAAAAAACGTAATTGCGTCAATAATATTCACTTCACTGCCACCAGATGGGCACAATGCCTTCTCATTTCTTTTCAGTTTTTGGCATTAATGGAAATCGAATTTCTGAACTGACATGGAGTAAAATAATTCCACACCTCTCTTAACATTCTCTTCTCTTCCTTCATCTCAAGCTTCCTTTGTTTTTTAGCTCCAATTTTTCCAACTGGCTTCTGATCATCAAGTCCCAAAGAGTAACCATCATCAGCAGCACCTGTAACAGTAAACAGATTTCAATTGATCTTTTTAAAACACTGACACAGAAGAAAGAATCCTTGGCTTCATTTTGTGTATGTTTTGTTACCAGGATAAAACCAGATGAATACAGTAGTGTTGATTTTACCAAGCCACTCTGACTTATAGAGCATACATGTGGAAAATACATAGAATATTTAAAGGAGCAATCTCATGGAGATTCTGCTGTATTTTGGTAAAAATTGCTCAACTATTTGACAAAGAAACTTTTTCTCTACCATGCAGTTTTTCTTAAGGCACCAGGAAGAAAAATAATATTAAGTGATTTTTCTGACGAAGAACAAACTGCAATCAGTTTTTAGCAATTTCTTAAAAATTATATGCAGGGGAAACTTGAAAAAATAATTGGCTTATTTTTTTCAAGTTGCAATCCATTTCCATCCTTGCCATCTGTGGTTATATTGCCCCTTTAGCAACAGATTTTTTTAATATGATTATAATTAAAGATTGATCAGTTAGGTACTGGGACAACCCAATTATTTCTGATGATTGATTACAGAATACTAGGCAATTTCTGTGCATGACAGCGCGGAGATACCAATTGAAATTTCTCTTTGAGTGTTGAAAAAAATAAGTAGAATATTTTTCAAGACAAGAAGAGAAGTTTCGTATCTCCAAGCAGTCATGTAATGTTCTGTTTATTATATAAACACCAATGAAATACCAAATCATTGCAAAGGGCATGATTTATTATGTAACCATAGTAACGGTAA